>NC_068360.1:105313944-105341444 GCF_020536995.1 Dreissena polymorpha
CACGTTCATCAATGTGGTTTAAAATGAGCATTAATATTAGCGATTACTTCATCTACAGATCGCACTGACGCGGATTAAGCGCCTTAAAAATAATTGCTGCATTATTTCTAGAAGAATAGTTGATAAATATTAACTGGTGTGAAATTCCATTTGGCCTCAGCATGAGTATTTACTCGTTTTCGGACATGCTTTCTTGAAGGTATCCGCAGATTGTGATTTATTTTTAAAGTTTTACATTGACACTTAAATTAGTCATGTTATTTGTGCGCACGACACATCTATTAAATGTTTGCATTAAATTCTCAAAATTTTGAGCGGAATATCCTTATTTCGACAATACAGCGTTGTATTTAGGAATTTAACCACAACACTCTAAGTAAACAAGTGGCCCCAAAGGGCATTGGGTCGCTAACCTGAGAGACTAGGATGGAAAGAAACAAAGATTAAAAATCTTCAGCAAATATTTCAAATGATTGGTATGACAAGACTGACTTTAAAAATAATGTCTCCCAAAGTATTCACAATAGGCTTATATTGAAAATTACCCCACCCACCCTGGCGACCATGTTTTTTTAAATATATATATGAGGAAAATGCTTCTTATATACATATAGAGAAAACTGCCCCATCCCCTGGCGGCAATGTTTTTCCACTGATCACGACCATTTATAAACTCATCCGACATATCAATAAAACCAATGTTTTGTACTAGTTTGATGATGATTGGCCAAACAATGTGACTTTTAGAGTGTTCACAAGCTTTTTTTAGTATATAAATATAAGGAAAATGACCCCCCCTCCCTTGCGGTCATGTTACTAGATGGATCAAAACCATTTTTGAACTCAACCGTCGTATACAGGAACAAAAAATGTTCTGACCAACACATGTCATGAAGATTGGGCAAAAATGTGTCTTCTAGACTGTTCACATGATTTCACTATATACATATAGAGGAAACTGCCCAATTCCCTTGCGGCCATGTTTTTTACTGATCACGAATATTTAAAACTCAAACTATATATCCATAAAACCAATGTTTTGACCGATTTTCATGATGATTGGACAGAAAATGTGACTTCTAGAGAGTTCACAAGCTTTTTTTACTATAAAATTATAAGGAAAAAGACCCCCTCGCCTGGCGGCCAAGTTTATTTTACAGATTCGAACCATTTTTGAACTCAACCGTCGTATCCAGGAAACAAATGTTCTAACCGAATTTTATAAAGATTGGGAAAAAAATTTGTCTTCTAGACTGTTCACATATTTTCACAATATACATATAGAGAAAACTGTCCCACCCCCTGGCGGCCATGTTTTTCCACTGATCACGACCATTTTCAAACCTATCCGAGATATCCACATAACCAATGCTTTAATTAAGTTTCATGGTGATTAGCAAGAATGTGACTTCTAGAGTGTTTACAAGCTTTTTTACTATATAAATATAAGGAAAAAGACCCCGCCCCCTCCCCCCGAACCTGGCGGCCATGTTTTTTTCCAATCCAAACCATTTTCGAAGTCAACTGTTGTATTCAGAAAACAAAAGTTCTGACCAAATTTCATGAAGATTGGGCAAACAATGTGTCTTCTAGACTGTTCACATGTTTTCACTGTATACATATTGAGAAAACTGCCCCGCCCCCTGGCGGCCATGTTTTTCCACCGATCAAGACCATTTTCGAACTGGTCCGAGATATTAATAAAACCAATGTGTTGACCAAGTTTCATGATGATTGGGCAAAATATGTGACTTCTAGAGTGTTCACATGGTTACTCTTTAGCCATATTGGTAATACTTACCCGCCCCCTGGCGGCCATGTTTTTCAACGGACCAGAACCATTTTTAACACTCAACCAACATTTCATTTAGACAAACATTTTGACAAAGTCACATAAAGATTGGGCATCAAATGTGACTTTTACGGTGTTAACAATGTTTTTCTTTTTTCGACCTTACTGACTTAGTTTTTGACCCAGTATAATCCAGTTTCGAATTCGGTCGAGGTATCATTTAGACAAATGTTCTGACCACGTTTCATGAAGATCGGACAATAAATGTTGCCTCTAGAGTGTTCACGAGGCAAAATGTTGACGAAGAACGACGGACGACGGACAAAGGGCGATCAAAAAAGCTCACCATGAACACGTTGTGCTCAGGTGAGCTAAAAACAGTTGACAATTTCTGGACAGAAAGAAATACTGGCGGAACTATCGACACACTTTAAAGTTCAAATGATCTTATGCGAATAAAAATGGGAACATAATATTTATCAATATTATTGGAAACACTCATGACATTGAACGAAAGGGTCGCCGAATACTTGCCTATATTACTGTCACAACACGATTGTCCACTTTGGCTAGTACTTGCAACGCTAAAACAGCTGTTGCCTAATTCAATGTCAGAATCAGCTCGTCTTCATTACCTAAACAAAATAATAAAACATTACTCGTGTATACATTATTTGATTATAATTATTAACATAAATATAGGGACAAATTATGAAACGTGAAATTTTCATTAAAGGAAATGTTCCTTTGTAGTTTGATGAAAACATTGACATACATTCAGTTGAACACTTCTCCTACACTTGGTATTAACAGCATATCAACTGCATAAGTTATCAGATATATAGTGTTATTATTTCAAAATACTACTTTTGTTTTTATATCCATGTTAACATATACATTCAAATGGGTATTGCTTTTTGAAATGTGCGTGATGAAACAAAATATTAAACAACGCCATAGTGTCGGCGATCACAAAATGTACCTTATCTCGATGCAATTGAAAAGTTTCATTTCGCGGCGTAAAATATATAATTTTATTTTTTTCGATATGAAAACACATATTAGCTAAGTAAAAAGAAAAGCTCTACTCTCTTTGTCCCACGAATCGTCACATGTAACAAGATTTGTAATATCTAAAAACAAAAAAGGTTTATACTTAAAATCGAATAAAACATTATTTAATTATATATTTAATAATGAGAAAATCAGAAACTTTAGTTGTTTTTTTCATCAAATGAAAGAGCTTAAAGTATATTTCGCATTTAATTATAACACATGAGGCCCCAAAGGGCCCTGGGTCGCTCACCTGAGAGACTAAGATGGAAAGAAACAAAGATTAAAACTCTTCAGCAAATATTTCAAATCATTGGTATGACAAGACTGACTTTAAAAATAATGTGTTCCAATGGGCCTATATAAACAATTAGCCCATTCACACTGGCGGCCATGTTTTTAATACCCAGATTTGTGTTAAATATATATATTAGGAAAATGCTTCTTATATACATATAGAGAAAACTGCCCCATCCCAAGGCAACCATGTTTTTCCACTGATCACGACCATTTTCAAACTCATTCGACATATCAATAAAACCAATGTTTTGACAGAGATGATTGGCCAACAAATGTGACTTTTAGAGTGTTCCCAAGCTTGTTTACTATATAAGTATAAGAAAAATGACCCCCTCCCCTTGCGGTCATGTTACAAGATGGTTTTAAACCATTTTTGAACTTAACCGTTGTATCCAGGAAACAAATGGTCTCACTAAATGTCATGAAGATTGGGCAAAAAAATGTGTCTTCTAGACTGTTCACATGTTTTCACTATATACATATAGAAAAAAATGCCTTCTCCCTGTCGGCCATGTTTTTTTACCGATCTGGACCATTTTTGAACTCGTCCGAGATACCAATGACATCATTGTTTGGACCAAGTTTCATAATGATTGGGCAAATATTGTGACTTCTAGAGTGTTCGCAAGGGTTTTCTAAAGCCATACAAGGAATTCTGCCCCGCTTCTTGGCGGCCATGTTGTTCAACGGACCGGAACCATTTTTGAACTCAACCAACACATCATTAAAGTAAACATTTTGACAAAATTACATGCAGATTGGGCATCAAATGTGACTTCTACAGTGTTCACAAGGTTTTTATTTATGTTTACCTAGTGACCTAGTTTTTGACCCAGCATGACAGAGTTTCGAACTCGGTCGAGGTATCATTGGGACAAATGTTCTGTTCAAGTTTCATGATGGTCTGACAATAAATGTGGTTTCTAGAGTGTTCAAAAAGCAAAATGTTGACGACGAACGAAGCACGACGCACGACGCACGACGGACAAAAGGCGATCACAAATGCTCACCATGAGCACGTTGTGCTCAGGTCGGTTAAAAAAAAACTTACCATCAACTGCAATGTCTGCGAGTGTTCTCCCTCGGAAGCCACTTATATTTCCGTTTTCCATCGCACTTTGTAGTTTTGAGACCTTCGTTGTATCTAGTGTTTAACTTTGCAGCCTGTACACGTCTGTTTGTATGTTAACATTATGACCCATGAGATAAGCAATAATTTTAAGTTCGGAGTCTGTCATATCAAGAATCTGCAATAATTAATGTTATAATAACTATATGACCTTCATTACAGACAAAACTAATCGGTGGAGAACAATGTTTTGCTGCTTTAACACTACAAATAAATAACATTTAGCAAATTGTCGAACTAACTTGATTGTGTTCTGATCAGTTTTGCATGTGTCAGCCATTGACACCTTCCTGTGAAAATCCGCATCGCTTTTTAGCAATGTGGAGGTGTGCTGCTCGTTTTTAGCGAGGCTGTTTTCGGAGAAAACCCGAGCTATTGTCATAGCCAGCTCGTCCGCAGTCCGACGTCCGCCGTCCGCCTTAGGCGTCGTGCTAAAACCTTAACATTGGCTCTAAAATCAAAGTGCTTCCACCTACAACTTTGAAACTTCATATGTAAATGCATCTTGATGAGTTCTACACGCCACACTCATTTTTGGGTCACTAGGTCAAAGGTCAAGGTCACAGTGACCTCTAAAATCATACTTTAACATAGGCTCTAAAATCAAAGTGCTTCCACATACAACTTTGAAACTTCATATGTAGTTGTACCTTGATGAGTTCCACATGCCACACCCATTTTTGGGTCACTAGGTCAAAAGTCAAGGTCACTGTGACCTCTAATATAAAACTTTAACAAAAACCTAAACATTGCCTCTAAAATCAAAGTGCTTCCACCTACAACTTTGAAACTTCTTATGTAGATGCACCTTGATGAGGTCTACACGCCACACCCATTTTGGGTCACTAGGTCAAAGGTCAAGGTCACTGTGACCTCTAAAAAAATGCTGACAAGCTTAGGAAGCCGAGCGTGGAACCCGTTATGCGGTGCTCTTGTTCTAAAGGTATATCACATGTTTGAAAAAGAATTTCATCATTTCATATTTTATTTTCGTACCAAGAGTGTATATTAGGTTTTAGTAATTTCGTTTACAGAAATGAACAATATATATGTTGACCTACCAAACAGAAAGGGACTGTTGTTTTTTCTTGTCCGTAAGATATATCGCATCCATCATATCCGGATAAAGAATGACGGACATTTTTCGGAGACATCGTGTGGACTTGCCGCGCACTTGCGTCACCTTCATTCAACAACAAAAAAGGTGGTTTACGAAATATATCCAATCTGGATAGACAAAAAAGAATATCTATAAGAAAACTATATGTCATAAGATCACTGTCGATTATTTTAAAATCTACGGCCGTAAAAAGTGTGTAAATTGAAATCTTTCGAAATATATGTAGACGATATTATGAATGAACAATTATTTTTTTAACTAACTTTTCACATTTTAAATACTTTTCAGAACTTAAAAAAAACATCGACAGTAAGCGCTACATTTAAATATAAAACATTTAAAGCAAAGCTCGTTCGGTGATGTCGAGTCTATTTGTGATCTTCTCTGTTTCAGTAGAATCCGATTGCGATTCCATCATAAGGAAACAAGCAACCTTTATTTCTTCTACTTCATCGATTCTCCTCTTGTTGAATATAGTTATGCCTATAGCTATGCCGGAGCATCACCATGTGCGCAGTTTAAGTACATGAATTGCCATGTGTTTCTGTATATTGTCCGTCAGCCAATTTGTAAACCTTACAATGTCATCTGAGGTAAAGAGTGTCCGGTTTATTAATCTGTCTTAATCGTTGACGTCGTTTTGCAACAAACGGAACTGCGTTGTTCCAGTATGCTTGAAACATGTATTTACACTCCCTACCTACGTTTGGAGCATCAGAAGAACCTCTTCAGATTCACAGACTTATTGATAGAAGTGTTGTATGTTAAACGTAGTTTCCGAGCACTAAAGCAATCTGTTGGCTGTCTGATCTGATGGAAAGTGATTTTGTTTTAGCAACAACACTGTAAATACGTGTTCCAACTAAAAGGTTTGTTAAAGGCAAAATCTGTACTTTTTCTTCATCGAGTTCTGAAAGCAATCGCCTATCTGTTCTAATATTGATCTAACATTATCTAGTTCACGAATTATGCTTGCATTGCGCTCATTTACTTCGCCTTGGCGACCAACAAGTTTTTTTGCAAACTCCCGTATCAGTTCGTCATCCTTATAAATAAATGGTACCATGGGTTCTCTGAAGTTTCTTTAAATCCGCTGAAAAGTACTTCCAAAATTTGGTCGTAATCGGAAACTTGTTTCACAAATTGCGAAAGCATTACCCTGGCATCACTCAAAAATTTTAATGAAGGTTGTTTTTATTGTGGTTTTAATACGCAGCTTTACACATGTACCCACAATTACTCATTTAGGTAGAATCCTAAACAGTACTGACCAGGAACAAAGTCATCAGCTGAATACATGTACCTGCTCTGGTATTTACTATATAGTCGTCTGGCCACAACTAACTCCCATCTCCTTGTTCAGTGACCTATGAACCGTAAATGTTTTGAAATACGTTTAATAATCGAGACACATTTCACATGTATGGGCAGAAACGAGTACACACACATCCACACACACACACATGCGCACACATACGCACGCGCACACACACACACACACACACACACACGCGCGCGCGCACACACACACACACACACGCGCACCCGCACGCACACACACACGCGCACGCACAAAAACATGCTTGTATAGGTACCTACACGGGGATCTGGACTTTAACATAGTTTTTGAGGATATCATTAAAAGGTTGTCCGTTTGCTATTGAAAAATAAATAAATACGCATATGTAGATAGGAAAGAAAAATTTCTATTAAAACATACAACCAGTAGTTACCACAGAAAACACTTCAAGGACCTCTCTTGCTGAGCTACACTAACGAGGACATTGAAGCGAGGACTTTCATTTGCAGATTTCACACACTCTGGACAGCTACATACAACACGAGGACCTTCATTTGCATTCATCACACACTGGAAAAGTTCGTACAAATTTAGGACTTCCAACGCGAGGACCTTTATACATACAATGTGCAGATTTTAAATGACAACAAATACTTGTACACAAATTCACAGATACCTGGATAAAAGTTTTGAAATAATAAATCGACGTTATTTAACAGTGTGCTTAATCTGTTTCATCGCCAGTGATGCTTGACATAAGCTCATAATCCAGCTTTGAAATAGTATTCCTCAAATCAGTCTTTTACCACAAGGTTTCCATGGGTAGAACCATTCTTATCCCGAAATAAATTAAAATTGTTGCTGTAAGCGAATCCCAATATCATCAATAGTGTGTCAATACGTGCGTAAAACTGCATTTACTAAGGCAATAAAGGGCAGAAGTGGTTTGTACCATAAATATATATTTTAAACATACTTTTATAGGTGGTTAGAAATATTCAGGTTCGCTTACAACTGTGGACACATCTGAATTCATAACCCACCTCCTTTAACTAACGCAATAACCTAAAGTCACACATATTTTCTGATTTTTATTTTCTCAACTATTCTTAAGTACAAAAAAAGTAAAAAAGTGTACATGTTTGTCATAAAGTAAATGAACAGAGGTTTAAATGAAAGATAGCTTAGGTTTGTTTTTTTTTAATTTGATATATATAAATATAAACATAGCCAAGTTTGATCAATTTGATAAGGAAAGCTCGCAGTTGTTCTTAATAAGTTCTTCTAAAGCCAATGCATTAAACGTTGAAAAATCTTGCTCAAATGACAATATTTTATACACATATTGTAAATCATGCATCAACAATTTCGAAAACAGACTTACATCGTTATTCAACTACATTGTAGAAACACGAATTATCAGAAAACTCTTAAATCTGTGTGTTAGTTCCACTTCATAACACAAGAGTGCCAAGATCGCCCTACATTGCCTTACATGACAATCACTTATCACTCTTTAAAACTTTGTTTTGATGCATGACCTAGTTGTTTACCCCAGATGACCCATCTTGTCCTTCATATAACTAAGGCAAAAATTCAGACAAAATGTGTTATATATGCAATCAAAACAGTGACTTCTGGAGTATTCACAAGGGTTTTTCAGAAATTTGCCCTAGTGACCTAATATATGACCAGAAATTACCCATTACCAAACTTAATCTTCATATTATTGAAAGAAACATTCTGACACATTTCATAAAGATCCAATCAAAACAGTGATTTCTTAAGAGTTATCCCTTATTTTGCCCTTGTGACCTATTTTTGCACCCAAATTGGCACAATATCGAACTTGTCCAATTTTCTCAATATTAACAATCATGACCCTGTTTTGCTTAACTTGAGCTAAAAATTGAGTTCAAAAGGTAAAGATTGATGAGTCTCTCCTAATAATATGCGTAGCGGCTTAATTACCAAACGCATGAATTACGCAGGAACAGGTGTTTAACTCAAACACAATTTTCTATTCCGCGTCCAGAATTTCAAATAACTAAAAGGATCTTAACAATATAAAGAAGTGAAACTCCAGCTGCTGGAGCAGTATTGAATTTTCATTAACAATTAGTGGTTCCTTTATTTAAGGCAAGTGACCGATTGCCCAAACAGTACAAAACAGCACAAAACAGCACAATACAAACCAACATAAACACAAAATAAGCCGCTAAATACGTGGGTGAGGAGCGTTAAAAAAAGCCTCAGGCCTTCGATGCAATCGAACTCAAATAAATAGGTTTAAACTAACAGATGAGGCAACTTTACGAGCTTGGTTTACGATATATAACTAGAGTTTTTCGGTTATATAGTATCGCAGCAATCATAACGTTGACGTTTTCCGGAAAAGTTGTAAAGTCGAATTATTTCAGCAAATGTACCAGGCATTTGATTGTAGAATAAAAAACAGGAAACCGACTTATGTACGTTAAGTGATGAGAGTTTCTAAATATTGCATAATTTTTTCAATATGTATGCCTTTAGGGTTGATTATACTAATGTGTATTTTGTTAGATGCAACCTTGATTAAAAATTAGAAATGCATAAGGTAATATTAGATCTTTAAGTTTGTTTACAGATTTAAATGTATACTTTATAATTGTAGAATTTAGTAATATACACGTTTCATTAACATAAAGCAGAGGTATTACTCGTTGCATTATGAGTTAAGGCATTTAATATTAACTAATCACAATAATTATTTTACTAAACTGCATCATTTGCAATGTGTGACGGAAAGTGCTTTTAGACATCATCATAAATGAACACTTGATTACGCATTCCATTACATTCCTTGATGACTCTTTTTGTCATTATTTGAAGAGTACTGTTATTCATTTCCTTGTTTCTGATCAAGGGCGCTGTATTTGTACAGTTAAATATTTGCAGTGCACTATTTATACTTGTTCGAGTATTCAAATATTGCATTACTTTAAAGCCTTGGTCTGATTTGTCCAAGCCTCTTACGTATGTTAGTGGACAATAAGCTTGGTCACAAACATTTTTACTTCCTAATGATTCACGTACAAGTATGTACAACCTTCGTATGGGTGAAGGATTAAACAAGTCTAGTGTCGTATGGCACGCTTGTTCAGACCGATTGAATTTTTAAGACAGCATGTTTAGATCTCTATCGCGCGAAGCTTTGCAATAGACACATTGCAATCGTATTGTGTGTGTTTGTGTTTTTTTTGTTTTGATAATAACTTCCCTGTGGTTGTTTTTGTTACATTCTTTTGAATTAAAATAACTTCCTCGAATGGGTGTTTACTTCATGCTATCAGAGTAGCATGCGCCATTTACCATTGAAAAATACTTTACCGAATCCATTGCAATTTTTAACGTCCGATCTAAATAAAAGATACAATAAGCATTGTTAGTTTAGTTTACGTAATTTTTTCACGTGATAACACGCACACACACACATAATGTTTGTTTTCTCTATAACGTAAAGAAATCGAAACATAACTTGGCTTTGATGTTAACTTTTGTAAAATGGAGTGTCACATACAAGACCCAAAAGGCATTCTTTAAGGTCAGGGCATACTTTGAATAAAAAAGACAGAATAGGCTAGAATTTCATTGTCAAAACAAATGCTAGTCAAATCTATAACTTGGCCATACAGTGAAGAATTTTGAAATAATTTGGCATAAAAGTTATGAGAGTCTTTTACTGCTCGCTAGAAACATGTGGTTACCTTTAAGGTCATTAACTGTTGGTGTTAAGACTTTCCAATATTTACAAATTATCTAATCTATATATTGAACGTTTCTGAATGTATTTTCAGGCGACTGGCAACGGCTTAACTGATGTTCTTGTGCTTAAGATAAATTATAAGTAAGTAATTTATTATTTCTCAAACGGTACCGCTTTTTAAACCGAAAGTAGGATTTCTGGACGTTTACGTCCATTTATTTCGACAAACGCGATTATTTGTAAGTTTTAAAGCGCAAAAAGACTAATTTCTACCTTGTTACCACCAGATATATTCTAATTGGCATAGATGAAGTATGGTTCTTATTTATACTTAAATTTAATATGCCAAATAAGGTGTGTGGCGTTCATAAATCCTGTGTTAGTGTCAGTATATTCTTTTAATTTTGTTGATAATGAGTGTTTTTACTTTTTTTACAAACCTCTTTTTAATATAATATGAAAACAATCAAGAGACACATGATCAGTATTGAATTTGCATTAGAGGTATGCATCCATTATTTGCTGAAAGAGGCTTTGGTGTTAATTTGCTCATTTTATTCATTATTGTTTAGAGCTTTATTTTTAGTTTTGAGGTTGATACATTTTTTTATAAGTATTGTTATGTGTTTTTAACATGGTAATAAAGAAAACACTTGAAAACCATTTTGAATGGCATACACCAATAATTCGTACATATAGCTAGTTTTCAACCAAATTTGCTTGAATTGTATGCTCACAGAATGATAAGGGAATTCAATGATGTTTATACATCTGCAGAGGCAAACATAGAAGAATGTGAGCATTAAGTAAAATAGCACTGATAATCTCTTAACAGTATCAATTTGTGTGTACTCTGTTGGGGAAATCTTGGTCCTAGATATGTCATGGATATCATTAAATGCAGCTTTCCTAAGCTGTGTCAAAACATAGGTCATAAAGGTAAAATAATGCATTTTGCGACATCAAACCATTTTTGTAACAACGTAAACTATTACACTTTGATTGTTTTAAACGTTTGCGATACAAAACTTGTTGATATGTATTAAGATAATATACAACAACAAAATCTCTGATGTAATTTCTCGAGTCTTATTGTTTGCTATAATTGTCAAACTGGATAATTTCAAATGGTATTTTTTGTTTTCGTGAATTGGTAACTTATAATTTTAGAGACTACCTTTATAATGGTGCCAAGTAACGATCATGTAATATTATTTTTTTCTTATGAACATTTAGGTCTGTTTATTTATTTTTCTATCCCAGTTTTCTTTGTAGTATTTGTTTACTATATACATTTTTAGCAAATGTATTTTGGTATTATTAGTGCATGACAATTCTTGTTCTTCATTCAATTTACCGACCTATGTGCCCTGTATTTAGGTTTATTTACAGTGTTATTATTTTTTATAAAAGACCTTTTGTAAAACTTTACCCTTGAGTTGCATATTTGTACACTTAAACAATTACGGTTCTTATTAATAGATGTAACAATAGATGTTGTTTAAAAAATGAAATAAGGCAAGTTTGAATGTATTTGCTGTTATTTTCTTTAACTTGGTATCCCAGGTAACACGTCCTGACAATTTATCCATACTTCAAATTTATCCATTTCAAAGCAAAGTAGAAGTAGCTTTTCTTAGAATGGGTCATCATTGTCATTAGTTTGATCTTTTTTCTGATCTTTAAACAATACTTGTGTCTGATACCAAAAGTGGAACATAATATGCGTTATCAGGATTTCTAGAAGCATATTGTAAAACATGTTTTCCCTCCGCCCGGGGCCCCCATCTCAAACATGAATGACTTACGACCTGTAAATGTACTACAATTATAAATCAGCTATCAATGAAAATCTTTAAGTAAACTGGTTAGGGCAAGTTTTGTGCAAACACCCTGTCAAAGAATTAAACATTTCAATATATGCAATCATTTACTGATGGCAGTACTGTAATATACCAATACATGGTCTAATGTTTACGTAACGTTTTGTCATAAATGAAACGGTCTATACAACAAATTGTTATTATCAGTATAAACAGTACACAAACTGATAAGTGTTCAAAAATAATGTCATGTTACAAGCCAGTGTGCCTTAAGCTTTTGACATTTTGATGTCAAAATCAGGGCGTCCACTTTTTGCAATCGCAAAAGTAATAACATAAATTTTAATGTAAAGGTATATTAAGGGCCTAAATATATTAAAACATATAACCAGAAATAACAAGCTTAAGTATGGTCTTCTTATACACACACCGCTTATTAAATGTTAGCAACCAGAAAATTATAACACATAAATATCACAGCAGAAATATACTTAGCTGGTGTACAAATCTGTAGAAATAGCCAAAGTAGATTTATCGTCCTTTTTTCATGCATACACTACTGTTATTTTTTTCTTATCTACCAATAACAGGGACCTATCAAAACTTATAAATAGGTCACTGGAAATAATAAGCAAAAAAGAACACACCATGGCATATTTAAACTAGTCGTGTCAAAGACGCTGTTTCAACCCCACAACTCATCTTGACAGACTCTTGTTAATCAAGGTTGAGTCATAAATGTGGCTTATTGAGTGATGACAAGGTTTTTCTGAGAATTTACCTGTTTATCAAGTTCTGTATAGGACATGAAACGGATTCTAACAAGGCCTATATATAAGCATGATAATATTCTTACAATGTTTCATAAAGAAAAAGTCATCCGGAGTTGTAATACAGTTTTTATAAGATTTAAAATAATGAATTAGTTTTTGAACACACTTGACCCAGAATTTAACATGGCTTAGATGTTGTCGGGATGAACATTCCAACGAAGTTTCATAAACATTTTGCGAAAAGGTGGCTACTTGACAAATAACTTGGTAAAAGTTGACACCGCATACAATTTCACAGAAGATAACTCTCATAACATTTTACTGTGAACTTGTGGCAACTTTAATAATGTTCATAATGAATGGTCAACAGATTAAAGAACTTTGTGTCATACTGTTTGGCAGTTGTTTCCGTAACATAAATCAAGGCCCATATACCATAATAAGCATGCATTCCTGCTTATACTGCTGTAGTTTACTTTGTTTATATTTAAGTCGGTCACACAACGCGACCACAATTAAAATATTAAACACATACTACAATTCATTTTTTTAATAAACACATCCGTGCGCAAGTTTTAGAAGGAATCTCATTTTAGAGCTATGTTGCTTGCTTGCTAGAATGTAAACCAAGGTCAGTAGGTCATTTACAACGTTATCAGTTTCAACAAAGATAATAGGGAAGCTCTAAGATGTAGTCTACTTCCCGACCCGTGAAATGCAGCATTGGACGTTCTATGATGCGTGTCTTTTTGCAGGCTAAATAAAAATAACACTTACTTTATTTAAATGAATAAAGCATCCGTATCATAACCAGCATGATCATATTTTTCAGAAATATCTTCAGTTCTTAAAGTTTTTTCCGATAAATAGGCTTTGACTTAAAATAATTTTAACTGCTGATTTAAACTTGGTAAATTTTCATCAGACAGTATTATATATATATATATATATATATATATATATATATATATATTATATAGCGTTGTTGTTAGTTTGAATTCTCCAAAACATGAACATATGCACAATTCTGTTTTCAGTCACAGCTCCCGCTTCAAATAGTTATCTTAAAAATATATATATCAAATACCGAATTAGAAGGACAACCTAAAAAAAGAAAATGAATAAATCAAATATTCGTCTATATACTTTATATTGTTTATTGATGGTGGAGCATCAGAAACGCGTATTGGGGAAATCATGTTCCTTTAAAGCTCTGGAAAATCCTTTAAATGATTGGTGGGGTTTTCAATCAATATTCTCTTTTCTGATTTATTGCAGGTCGATAACCATTGTTTACATACACAGTTACGGTATTGTATGATTGTTAGTATGCCCTTGTGCGAAAAATGGTACATATTAATAAAACAGAGCGCCGTAAATCTATCTTTGTTTTTTCAAATAAAACCAGAGACTTTTTGTAGCACTGATTAAACTTTTTAACTATTGAAGCGAATCATTGAAGACCTTTGTCACATGATTGCTGATGCTGTCATTTAGCTTATTTTTCGGACACTAGCTGTTTCTCGCTCACGTTTTTTCCTTCCTAACCATCTCGCCCACATTCATGTCATGAATAATATTTTTTTTTTCTTTGATTTGACTTTCTGACGATAACCTTATGACACATACCGCATAAGATAGATTACTAAGGAAAGTATTCATTTATGTTTGTTTCGCATCAAGTTCAATATTGTGTCTACCTAAATGGATATACAAATATACACCATATGTTAACGTCAAACTAGAAGAGGCGAATGCACCAAGTTATTGCCCATCGATTGTTTCACTAATAAGTCATGTCTTGGGTAAGTACATGCAGTCCATTAATTGTTGTATAATTTCATGTGAATGACAGGCTAACGTCCATATACGTCCGTTGCATACGTCATATTACGTCGTTACCTTTGGACACGTGATTTAGCACACGTTCCCGTCGGAAATTGCACACGTCAGCATTGAGTGTTTCAATGTATATTAGTTTATTCACTCAGTAGGAAAGTCAGTACCAAGCTTACAGCCGGACATTGAAGACAAACAATTTGTTGTTGTAGCGGGGCCTTTAGGCCACCGCAAATATCTTATTGTTCAGAATAGTTTACGGACATTAAAAAACGTTGTGTTAGAGTTTAATAACTAAAATTAAATAAAACTGAAATGAACTTCTTAACGTTATTGTGTTGTTCCACCAACTATGAGATACTTATTTCTTTTAACAACATATAAACCACTGAGGCATTTTGAAGATAAATGTATACACCATTAACAAACAATGACATTTGACAATTACACAATATATAATGAAAATAATCTGCAGATATGTGTTTTCAACACGGACAAAGTATCGAATATTTTGCGCATGACTTAGATGACAACAATTGATATCTTACTCATAGTAGTAACTACACATATACATTGAATAGATTGTTTCGTTAAAGATTGATACCACTGCATACTTTTTGCGGAGAGGCCAGTTTTTGTCAAGTTTGAAGTATTGACAAATAATTATTTAATTTTGATATGCCGCAGTCAAAGAGCGTAACATTTACAAGGTATGTTATTTAATATTACCACTGTTGCCCTCAAGTTAAAGCAAAACAATATAACCGATTAAGAAAACTTATTCACTACATGTATATCAAAAGTATCATAGACGTTTGAATATTCAAAAAACGCATCATTTGAGAACTCGGTCTAAAAAAAAAAGAGTTAAATAATTGGAGCTGCGGTCTACACCTTTTTTCCACTACTAGCACTCAATACAATATTATAAAAGAAGCGTTTAATGCCAATTCAGTGATATTTTTATATTTGCCAAAATAATATTACTAATAGTAGTAGCTTCTTAATTGTAAAAGTATTTACTTGTTTTTCTAGACATCAAGGTTTGTTAACGGAGAAATGTTGAATATCTTTTTTAAATTAAGTTTGCATATATTCACTGACAATGAAGCGGATTTATGCGAATCTTAAAGCTTACTTTGATGTGTCTGAATAATAAAATCTCTAGATTTATTAAATTATTACAAAAACTGGAATGGCCCAACTCTCCCCCCCCCCTGCCCCTTTCCAGCAGCAATCTGTACTACTGTGTCTTTTGAAAATGTGCTATCGTTGATATTCAATGTAAAGAAACTCAGGTTATAAACAGCCAGCAATATGCATATTAACTACAATTCCATGCACTCTGTGCTTGCAAAAATCTAGATAAATTGATATAAATGGCGTTAATAATGCTTTGGGGATGATAGCATTTTCTTTTCAGCTATGATTTAGGAAGTACTTGTTAATGGTGCAATGCGAAAGTCCGCAACTGTCCGAAATCCCCTACCCTCTCCAAATTTAAAATTTAAGTTTTATTTTCCGGTTTAAACATAATAGCAGGAAATAAATGTTCATCGATAACGATCAAACACACGCAATTCGGTACTGTAGTTCCGCGTCCACTGAAAAGCTTCCACAGATATAAATCTGAACAAACAATTCATTGCATGTTACAAGCATTCCAGACCAAACTATGACGGGCGTAACATGTCAAATCCTGCATCATCATGACAGCTTTTGAATGTTATCAGAAGCATCAGGACGTTAGTTCAATTTCCTTGAGTAGATGGTTTGTTGACCAAACACACAATAACTGTTCAGTTACTGACATGAGATGCTTTAAACAAAGAACTATTTAAAGTAATGCAATACATTAATTCTCAACCTGATTATGATCAAAAAATGAATAGACCGATTTACAGGCCTGGATTGAATATGGGTTGATAAATCAGGAGCGTAGCCAGGCATTAATTTATTGTACTCAAAATAAACTTGGGGGCCCGGGCACCTTTAGAGAGGGCCCCGGAAACTACGCACAAATAGAACATCGGCGGACCCTATGCACAAAGGATATGGTCTAACACGTAACAAATGCACATTTCAAATGTCAATGTTTTCAAACTTTAAACCAATCAAATAGTGATTGCTATAAATCTACAAGCAGTAGAACAAAAGCATAGTTTCTAACAGCAACCTCTGAATATTTACTGATTGCAATGTTCATCTCTAAATAATTGATTATTAGCAAAAATGTCAACAATCCTATCAGGATCAAGCTCCATCTCCCTATACGCGTTCAGAAGGCCCAAACCAGATAACCTCTCTGTCCCCATAGTGCTCCTTAAATAGCTCTTTACCCGCCGCATTACGGAAAATCTTCCCGCGGTTGCAGTGGAAACCGGCATGACCGTTAGTATTGCCAAACACGTTCTTACCAGGGGCATCGGAAGTAAATTGACATTAGGGCGGCGGAGGGAGTGGATATGGAAGGGGGTATTCCTCTACCGTTGGTGGGGGTCCGGGGGCCTTCTCCGGAAGTTTTTTCAATTTTAGCATCAAATGTGTATTCTGGTACGTTTTTATGCCTGATACTTGACCTAATGCACGTCTACTGCAGGCATATTCTGAATGACAAAAGTTGTAACAGACAGACAGACATGGAGAAGTGATCTCTACTACTATACTGCTAATTATATTAATAATAATTTTACTAGTTTTAATAGTAATGATAAAACAATTATAATACATTTATAATGTTTATATTTACCTCATCGTAATGGAGCCACGTGTGACTGGAAAACCACTTTGGGTTGAAAGAACGTTTGTTGAAATTCGTTGGTTTGTTGGAGTATACATATTGACATGACACAAAAAGTGGTAAAAAAACTTAAAATAAGTTTTTTAGAATAATCGATTTACTTTGAGTTATTACAATTAATTCAGGTCTCTTGATGTATTTTTAATTTTGTGATAATAAAGGACTATTGGATATCGGCACATTTGTTTCATGTCATACTTTCCTTTATATTAATAAAAAGCAAAGGCTTAGATCATACCGACAATTAAAGATTCCCGGGTTTTATTAATTAATTACCTTGCTTCGTGGTATTTTTAAATATACGGGTATTGAAATGAAAAAAATGAAAAAAGGTATCTGCCAAAACTTCATTTTTTGCCGAAAATATTGCCGCCCCATCTCCGGTGCCACTGGTGTTTATTGTTGTTGTAAATATACTTTCCTTGTCAGGTGATTATGAACCATTGGACTACAATGTATACAATGAGACAGGTAAAAAAATGGCTTTGCACATGCATCAAGTGGAATTAAATTCATTACTTTCTTACTGATAATTTTCCTCTAGTTTTTTTTTTCAAAGATTATTGTTCAAAATGTTGAAGCATTATAATCAAGTGAAAAGCTGTGATGACAACTTATGCCATTCTTATACTCTGATGCAAAATTTGAAGTAACATCACCGTCAAATCTGAATAATCATAATTACTGAAAAATTCAATTTGTACAAATCTCAATTAAAATCAGACACTATGGTTGTTTTCATTATTTATGAAAAACCTTATATTGGAACATAGAGTTATCGAACATATAAATCCTTGTTTTATGAAGAGGAGTCTTACATTGACATTAAAGCTGTTACAACGGGGCTGTTATACTTATAATGCTTTGAATTCACTCCAATAGTTAAATAAGTTACCCATACTACACAAAGACGCAGAAATAGAGCTAAAAGAAAATATAAGGGAAAATAAGGCTTAAATCATGTGCATAAAGTGTCGTGCCAGATAAGCCTGTGCAGTCAGCTTTTGTGAGTTTTTGTTGTTGAAAGGACGTCTCTTCTAATAGCTATTTTAAGCCGAAAGTGTTGTCCCTGATTAGCCTGTACATCCTATTTTGGCTATTCTGGGACGACACTTTTGCACATGCATTAAGCCCCATTTTTCCAGAGCATGTCTCATATATACCGTTTCTATAAATTGAGAGTCAAAATGTGACAAAAAATTGGCAGATACATAGACTCTTGGGAACATTTATTATTGCAATGACAGTGTGAATGCTATGTGAATGATAGTGATGTGCTGTCAAGCTTGTGAATGTACCTTTAACATGCATACATGTTGGTGTATTTAAAAAGGCTAGTTTCGTAGTTTCATTTCATCGTTCCTCAAAAAGTTGTAACTCTGTTGCTCTGGTATCTTCCCTACTATTGAGAAATTAAATGGTAATTAAATTGAATGCGTTTTAATTCACTTTTATTATTGTTTAATTTGAGTTACAATGCTACTAGGTTAAATTTTACGTACACGTAAATGTATCACGAATATTGCTGGGCTAAGTGTGAGGTTGAGCGCTCTATAACCGGTTTAAACCCCAATTGATTTACATTGACCGTTCCAAATCGGTGACCCCAACTTTATTCTTATATTTGTTTATTTTGTTTTGTATTGTGCTGTTTTGTACTGTTTTGGCAATCGGTCACTTGCCTTAAATAAAGGTCCAACTAATTGTATATAATAAGAATTCAATACTGCTCCAGCAGCTGGAGTTACACTTCTTTATATTGGTTATTGTTTGGTTTTTCAGTTGACGGTCAGACCTGCAAGGACCAAACATGGCTGCATTTGATTCAAGTAAGTAGAAAGTAGTTTTTTTATCTTATAATTAATTAAATTTTGTTATTATAAGCTATTCTTACAAGTTATGCAAAACAAGCCGAGCTATACGACAGCTTTTCAGATACAATACTGTATACCGTATAATTATCAAATCAAGCTTCCAGTCTCCATAATGTAGGAATTACCAAATAGTTTATAGATTCACAATAAAGAAATACAGTACAAAAACCAAATTATCCTGATATGACTGCATTTTTCGGCATAGCTGTTTAACGTCACTTTTGACCTTACCTGACCTTTGTAAGTGTACAATAAAATTCAAATAAAATTTCCCGCGGCTAGACACGAATGAATACACTTCATTTATTCCATTGACTGATTTGAGCATACCACCATAACATTGGAAACATGACCGCGTCTTTGTAACACTGTTTTACTGCGTGTTCAGCATGAAACAATTTTATCTCTAATGAAAAGGCTTGATAGATAGAACAGTTTTACACTCAACTCTTGACATCAATACACTTTGTGCGTGCACTTTTTATTTTCAGAGGATTTCCAGCGCCAGAGCGTTTGTACTTAAAGGCTATGTTCACATATTTAGTAATTACTTCCATATTCCTGTCTGTGTATTAGTATATTTAAGGTCATAAAAGTATCTTTTTCGCTATCCTTATATTCGTTTTGGCCAAACCATTTTAAATTGTTTTCGAAATTGAACATTTAACATGTAAAAGTATAAAGTTTTAAACAAGCCGTCGTTCCATCAGTGGAAGCGTGGCCTCACTTTAATGCATCGCATTCCAACCCGCAAGGTATCAGGGTCAGTTTGCGGCCAGTAAAATAATCGTTATATAATATAGACGCTACCGCGTGAACTAGGTGAACTGGAATTTTCTTTAGACCAGAAATATCTTAAATGAAGATATAATTATGGTATGTCAATAATAGATTCTTAATGTGTTTTCAACAATACCATGATAAATATTATTTTTGATTAATTTAACAAGAATTATTCCACCATATTGACTAATGTATTAAGCATGAGCGCGATGATTCTCGATACTGTTTATAATTGAATCAAATAGCAATGCCCGACAAACCACTAAAACAGTTTTGTTCGAAGAACACGCGTATAAATATTTACTAATATGTACGGATATTTCGCGTGTGGCCGGTTGACTGATATGTTTTAATTTCATGTCCATTCTTCTTTTTGTTTTCTGTTTTGTATCTATACTTTATGACCAGCAATATGTAATAATGTAAAATAAGCCTCGAAAACTCCGCGTAACATCCCGTACTGCGTGTGATGCAGCTAAGAACTGCACAGAAAAAGACATTGGCTATCTTTGAGCTCATTCATTGAACTTTTTACCTTTTACCAACTCCAACCACAATCAACGCCGTATATCTTTTTAGATTTTTCTTGTTTAAATTGCAGTGTATTGTTACTATAAATTTGTTTATTCAATATCAAAAACTTAATTGCCATTAAAATGAACAATTTCCAGATTTGCAGGCATTTATGCATTTTCAGCTGAATTAATTTTTTATTTAAACTGCAGAAATAATGAAAACATCACTATCATACTTGTGATTTATTTTTTTAAGAATTTTCTTCAGTTAAAATAATAGCATTTTCACTAAAAAAAAATACATGATATTGCATGACGTAATGCTTATCCCATAATTCTATGTCATATTTCTCTTAGCCAAATGAATATATTTGTAGACCTATCAAATTTACATAATTCATTTTTATAGACCAGTTAGTTTGATAAACGTATCTACGAGATTCAGATTTACACAGTAAACATACCTGTTTACATACTAAGCACATAAGGCAGGGCACCCTTTTGGTTATTTTATAATAAATAATTGTATAGCTTTAGCCGAATAAAGGTTGCATAAACTCAAAAATTTTCTTTTAATTCATTTAGAGGTCTTTAAAAGGAATACGACCCCAAGAAATAACATTCTCGTATCAGTTAGAGCACATGAAAGTTATCGCCACATTTTGGTACACACTTTTTAAAGGCTACGGCTCTTTCCCACTAGGGCAGTTAAAAAAACAAGGTGGCAAATGTACAGTTCTAATCGAAAGAAAACAATATGTATGTCATGCGCAGATAAACATGCTTTAAAGCATCAAAAACCTATGGTTTATTTACCCCAGCATTGTCTGTGAATGTTTAATAATTTATTGATTTAACTACCACCAAGACTAGGGTTATTTCATTGCAAGCGAAAGTATTCCAGTAGTGTGCTATGGCATGCGGTTCGACGCATAATCCCAAGAAACTAGGTTTTTCATGACAACCTAGGTTCTCAGAATGAGAACCTAGGTTCTCGCTTGAAGATTGCACATGGCTTCCAGGACCCAATTTTTTATTCGATATCCTAGGTTTTCATGAGAACCTAGGTTCTCATGAGAAACTAGGTTTTTCATGAGAGCCTAGGCCTCATTTGAAAACCAAGGTTCTGGTAAGAACATCGTCGTACATATGAACAAGACGCGGTCACCGACGGCTTATGCCTGTTGTATAATCCCAAGAAACCAGGTTTTTCATGAGAACCTAGGTTCTCATGAGAAACTAGGTTTTTCATGACAACCTAGGTTCTCATGAAAAACTTGATTTATGAAATCCCAAGAAACCAGGTTTTTCATGAGAACCTAGGTTTTCATGAGAAACTAGGTTTATGAAATCCTAAGAAACCAGGCTTTTCATAAAACCTAGGTTCTCATGAGATACTAAGTTTTTCATGAGAACCTAGGTTCTCATTTGAAAACTTTAGTTTACGCAAGATAACCTATTTCTCATGAGAAACTAGGTTTTTCATGAGAACCTAGGTTCTCATAGACACATATAACTTAGGTTCTCATGAGAAACTAGGTTTTTCATGAGAACATAGGTTCTCATTCTGAGAACCAAAGTTCTTGTTTCAGATCTAAGGTTTTCACAATAACCTAGGTTCTCGACAGCTTTACGCGTCGTTCTCTCGGTTATCCTAAGTTTTCATGAGAACCAATGATTTCATTCTGAGAACCTAGATTCTCATGAAAAACCTTTCTTGGGATTATGCGTCGAACCGCTTGTCATAGTGTGCATGCCAAAATGGTAATTGTTGTCCTTCTCTAAAGATGGAGGGTTAAATGGCGATGCAACTTTGTGTAGGTTATTTTGCTTTCCTATGTCTATAGTTTTACACATTGCTTTAGGCATAAAGGGTAAATAATTGTTTTATGAGATTAAATGTTTTCAGAGCAAGAATTGTAGATGTTTAAAAGCATATAATTGTGTGGTTGGCCTTAATGTCACTCAAAGTTCTAAGTCAATAAAACATAGTTTTTTTCTTCTGTTTTTCCCTTAATTTTAAAATTATCCATGAAACGTGATTAAACAATCTCAAAATATGTACAGTGTTCTTTCCGTTCAAAATCGGGTCTGATATAACGTCCCATTTCTAACTGAAAAAAGTATGTATTTTTCCCAAAAGGGTCCTCCAAATTCCAAAGAGTTTTTTTTAGATCTAAACATTGACAACGTTCATCTCCCATCCAGCTGTATAAGTTCAACCTTAGTAAATATGATACTGAAAACACTGTAAATCTCAATGTTGAAGATTTTTTTAGCAAAACAACAACAATACTTATACACCACTTTTTGTAAAAATGTCACGAATTTTCCCCATCCAAAGGGATCCGGCTCCATTCCCAAAATGGTGAAAAAAGCAATACTGATTTTGTAAATTGTTTTGACTGTGAAAGTAAGTGTTGTATATACATGTATATGTATCTTAATATTTCAATTTACAATATCCTTATGTATTCAAATTTCTCTGGACTTTCGAAATAAATGTGATCATTTTTGATTTGTTATTTTAGTTATTAAAATGTATTCTAATCGATAGCCATTCGTATCATGATTACACCAATATAAGTCTCTAAACATATTTCATATAATCAAGAGATGAAAAATATGTTCTATTTACATAACATTTATTCGTCATAGTTTGTTATAATATTACCTTCTTATAATTCATATTGGTTAAATATAACTAAACAATGTTGCATTTCTGCACCAAGATATTTTTTATCCCCTGCTACAGGCGGAAGGATATCTGTAACCCTACGAATAAATGTTTCTGTGTACGTGGGTTCTTTATAACTCTTGAAACAAAATAATAAATGAACAAAGACGTTCCTTTCAGGTAAAAGTGTATTATTATTATATACTATCTTCCGCTCATCTCGTTACACATATCAGAAATAAATGTCTATTTGATCGTATAGTGGTAATCAGTTCTTTAATTCATTACAGTTATTTTCACAAGTCCAGTTTCTTAGATATATTAAGATATGTTCTTCTATATACCAGTTACCTTTCACAAGTCCAATATAATATATTTATAAGATATGTTCTTCTAAATATCAGTTATCTTTCACAAGTCCAGTTTAATATATTCAGTAATATATTAATAAAAGAACAAAACGAAACGTGTTACGAAAAGCGAAACAGTTTAAATCCAAATTTCCACTGCACTCCCTTGACGCTACTTGGGATACTTGACAGTTTCCTCGAAAGAATGCGCACCGTTTAGGAAAAACGTCGGGTTTATATACCGACTGGTCACATTTTGCGACACCGTGAGTTTTGAACATCTGGTTTAAGATAGTAAACAGAACTTTTAATCATCTTGTCAGATTGTTTCTATATTGGTTTTAGATGTAAACAAAACTTTCGATCATCTTGTCTGATTTGTCTAAATTCACATCCCAACCATGCTTTCAGGCAGTTCGGGAACAATTGATATCGCAAGTAAATGCTTTGACCGATGCTTTGACCGGTAAATAACCATTTGTTCGGTGCGTTCGTGCGGGTTTAAAGTTCAACTTGAACTTTCATAAATGTTCAAAAAGTTCATTTGCCTAAAGCTATACAGTTCACTGCGTGAACAAAAGTGTCACATATCGAATTGACGTTATCCGTACTGCACAGTCTAATCTGGTATGACACTTTACGCACATACCTTTAGCCCAGTTTTCCCAGCCCTTGTTTGTGTTTTCAGTATCCGTTCATCATCAGGACGGATTCAGGGCCGTGCTACGGTTCACTCTTGAGGGCTTCAATAATACTGGCACCGCCTCGGTAGTAGTGTCAAACAAGTAAGTCTTGCAGCTGTGGTCGCAACTTATAAACTGATCGAAAAAGAACGATAATAAAAATTAGCCTCGCTCTGGGAAAACGGGGCTAAATGCATGTGCGTTAAATAGAAAGTGTCATAAAAGCGGAAAGTGTCGTCCCTGATTAATTTGTAAGGACTAATATGGAACGACTCTTTACGCATTTGCTTAGTCCCATTTTTCCAGAGCTAGGCTGTAATATATTTTTAACTGGTTACATACAAATATTATTGTAAAAGCAAAATAATACTCCTGATATAGAAATATATGTAATGCAACAGTAATTATTGATTATTTATAGTGAATTTGTCTTATTACATTAAGTGCTTCGTTAGTTGCATAAACTGGTCATTTGTTACGACCCAATTTATCACATTGTTGAAATGTTATCAGTTGTTAATTTCGTGCTCATGGTGAGCTTTTGTAATCATCTGTGTTGTTTATTGCCTGTCGTCAATTATGATATGTACCTTGTTTAAAATCTAAAAGCCGCATTTAGTGTCCAAACTTCATGAAACTTAGTCAGAAGATTTGCCATAAAGATATCTTGACCAAGTCTGACACTGGGATATGTGAGGTAAAAAAACTAGTTCACTTGGTAAAGTTAAAGACATTTTTGTCAAAACTCTGCAGGTCACATTTTTAGTCCAATCCTCTTGAAATTTCAGTTAAACATTTGTTCTGATGATATATTTTTTGAGTACAAAAATGGTTTCGCTCCGTTTTATAACATAGCCAACATCCGAAAGGGCCAAACCTAGAGGTATGTAACTGAAACAGAACTCTTGCTGCTGTTTTAGCACGCTGACGGTTACTGCAACCCATGGGCATGGTAACAGGATCCAAGTGTACACATTCGACATCACAGAAAAGCCTGAAGTGGAGGTAATGTTTTACAAAATTCTTTACAAAAGTCGCTTAAAACAATATCATAATATAGTGAAAACATGTTTGGGGATTTCAAAGACAAAGGATGCTTAAATCAAATGCAGCTGGTCCTAGAACGTGGGATCTTGCTATCAAGGTGATTGCTCTGCCAAGTGAGCTGCTTACACATCTTATCTCAAATGTTCCTCAAGTTCAGTACAATTGCAAATCGCTGCAATTGTCTGTTTACTAGTCGAAATAGTCTAGGTCGTCGATGGTAAGCTTCTATATTGTCGGCCAGTTTGTCTAAGTTATCTCGCGGTTACTTGTACTTACCCACCTAGAGAAGCAGGGTATGTTTTAACTGGGTTTTATGAGATCGTTTTAACATACCGAAGTTTATACAAACGCTTACCGACTAGTTACCAACAAGTTACCGACTTTTAATCGCCGGTATGTATGGTTGCTGCATGGATTTCCTAAACAGGATTTTTAGCTCACCTGAGCACAACGTGCTCATAGTGAGCTTTTGGGATTAGCTTTTGTCCGTCGTGTGTCGTCTGTCGTAAACATTTTGCCTTGTTAACACTCTATAGGCCACATTTATTGTCTGATCTTTATGAAACTTGGCCAGGAGATTTGTCCCAATAATATTTTGGTCGTGTTAGAAACTGGGTCACTTGAGGTCAAAAACTAGGTCACTAGGGCAAATTAAAGAAAAAGCTTGTTAACACTCTAGAAGTCACATTTATTGTCCAATGTTCATCAAACTTTGTCAAAACATTTGCTCCAATATTATATCAGCTGAGTTCTGGTCAGATGAAAAACATGGCCCCCAGGGGCGGGGCAGTTTTCCTTATATGGCTTGGTAAAACCTTGTTAACACTCTAGAAGTCTTATTTGTAGTCCAATCCTCATGAAACTTTGTCATAACATTTGTTCTAATGATATCTCGGCTGAGTTCTAAAATGGTTCCAGTTCGCTGAAAACATGGCCACCAGTGGGCGGGGCATTTTTCCTAATATTGCTATAGTAAAACCTTGTTAACACTAGAAGTCTTATTATAGTCCATTCTTCATGAAACTTGGTCATGACATTTGTCTCAATGATATTTTGGCTGCGTTCTTAGATGGTTCCAATTCGTTGAAACAACATGGTCGCCAGGGGGCGGGGCAGTTTTGCTTATATGGCTATATTAGAACACTCTAGGAGTCACATTTATAGTCCAATCTTTATAAAACTTGGTCAGAACATTTGTTCATATGATAGCTAGGCAGAGTCTGAAATGGTTCTGGTCCATTGAAAAATGTCAAATTTTGCAAAAAGTAAAAATGGTGGTAAAACCAATCAAACAACAAGAATTATTACATATAAATCGTATTTGACCTTTCATTTACTTATCCTACTCTTTATAAAACTCATATATACCTGTGCTTGCATTGTTGCAGTTAAAAAGCAATGAGATTATTGTGTAACACTCCCTGGAAATTGGCCCCAATTAACTGGGCACTCCCATCAAAGACCTTGTCTTGATGTCAGATGAATACCATTCATAAGATAGATTAAAACTTAAAACGTTTGAGGCCTACAGTTTGCAGTCAGTCAGTAGTGTGTGATTATGAAAGATTAGTGATTTTAACAGGTTTTTTGTTGTTGTTTCAATTGGAAATATCATTGCAAGGTGAGCCTGAAAATTGTTCCAGTTGTTTAAAAACACTATGTCAAAAATGTGAACAATTTGGTAGTAAAAACCAACCATTTATCACATCTTTAACGTCTTTGGTTAAGAAGAAAAGTTGTTTTTGTAGTTGTTTATGGCATATATTTTTTGCGCATTTTAATTACAAATAGTTTGACAGTTGTTTTGATATGACAAATTTTCCAACATTGTGTGTTTACTGCTATATTTGCACACATTTGTAATTCTGAGAAAGATCAAGTGATGTTTTGTTCCTTA
>NC_068360.1:105346444-105511444 GCF_020536995.1 Dreissena polymorpha
GTCTACGTGCTTACATAAACAGTATGTGAAAAAATCGAATTTCATTGAAAACAAAAATCGTAGAAACTTAATGACGTCACGTTTATTGATGCTACTGAAAAGCTGACATGCTATAAATGTTTTCTGAATTAAGTCCTAACAAATAACATTCTTCGTAGGCGTGGTTATGCCACTTATCACCAAATATACAATGTGTTGTTTCATTACATTTATATACATGCTACATTTGTTGCATTTCTTTTAGAGCGGGTTTTAGCACGTGCATTTTACTGCATTATTTTCTTTATTTATTCGGAACTATTTTCGAAACATTAAGCTCCGCCCATAAGTTATTGCAGAATAACCCACACTTGATTTCCTTCTTTGTCTATAGAAAAAAAGTCGCGTGCCCTGTTAGAATAAATAATATTATTTACTTTGTCAAATATATAGAGAAGAGTGCTTAAGATGATCAATGCAAAGGTTTTCGCAAACAATAATACCGTTTTTTCCAAATCCTTTCACGCTTCAATTTGAAAATCATTAAATGTATAATATGTGTTGAAACGGTGCTAAAATCTATAAAACTATAGTGTCAAAAAGGTATGCACAAATAATGTTAACATGAAAACACTATTTTGCACAGAACACTTGTGAGTGTCATGGTGTTTCAATAATGTTGTTATTTGACTTTGAACAAATAATCACGTTTCTATTTTAATGTGAATGAAGTATTTTACCATCCATTCATTATGAATCAATTTATGCTGTATTCTTTACTCTGTATTTCTGTACTCCTGCAAGCCTTTCAACGGCTGCTCGTTCTTGCAACAACATGATTTTTGAGATGTCGAGCCTTTCGATCAAACCTGACGTTCCTCTATAATGCTGCAGGAGAACCTTTTCTGTGTGGCCCATGTGATTGATTTACCATCGCAGCTCATTTTCCTTTAGTCCCATCACCTGACAAAGAATGTTTCATTATATTGAGGTGTTAAGCAATAAAACATATAGTTGCATTTATGATCGGCTTTTGCTGCACAAAGTAAAACTGTTATTGTTGAAAGCAGTGAAATGCCTAAGTCCCATCCTTAATTTGCCAAATGATCATGTACCACAATTTTTTTCCTTACATTTCAATAACAAGTAAAACAATACGATAACAAGTAACATGCACAAGTATGCATAAAATGTGTTATTTCTCGTGTTCACAGAAGCTGAATGAAATATCCATTATTTTCTAATTCAATCGATAATAGCTGACATTTAATTTAAGTTGAAACTAACACACATAACATACCTGGGAAGTTGTGGCTATATGTTTCCGTAGATTTGTTGCAATTATTCTTAACGGACAGTTTAGACCTGCCTCCTATTTCACAACGTCCAAAGCTGCTCCTGCACCCATTGATTCCATGCCTAGTAAACAAAATAAAGCTACGGTTGTGCAATAGCATGTAAATCCTAATAAATTGAGGTAAAGTTTCAAACTGAACCAGAGTGTGCAATCAACATTTACGTTTTGGGTAACGTGCATGAAAGACATGAACAAATATTGTATATTCCTGTAACTTAAAACAAAGTTAAAGAACTTTGAGCATAAACTTAAAAAATGTTAAGTGCACAGGTGCTTGCCCTCTAAAGAGATGAATGGAACTTAGCCGGTGTGTAAGAAATAAGTCAACCTTTATAAGTAATAACTAATAAGTCAACGACAATAACTTGCAGCAACAATAACCCGAGGAACCAAACACGAATGTATTGGCTTCATTCACTCCACATTGTGTTCTCATGGTTGCGTTTGCCAAAAGCTGTAATGGCTGTTAAACCTCTTCCGGAAGAATAACGGATACCTTTTTATTTTCATCAAATACAAAATTCTGTGTGTAAAACAATGATTTATTAACACCGAAACTAGTTATTGACGCAGTTACTGATGAAATAAACTACATATTACCGTGAATACAATAAGTAGTGTCGTTATCAATCAATAAGTATCAATAGTATTCATGAACTCGATCATTGCGACCAAAAATACAATTCAAAGCGACGTCTAGAAAAGGGGATCAATGTCAACAAATTATTAAAAATGACTCCATTCATTCTAAAACATTCTGATGAAACGCGTTATTTTAGATACTGTAACATGCACATGAATCTCACCCTACCCATTTTCTACCGCATGTAGATTATTGAAATAATGTGATATATATACGTTTCAATAAAATCCTCAATATGTATTAGCTTTATAACTAAGTATATGAAATGAATAAACCTGCTCGTCGAAACCGGCGAAAAAATTAAGAAAACAATCAGGCCCGTGATGATTTTATATCAAAACAAATTTTGAGAGAAAGTCCCCTGAACAATTTTTTCATCTCGTTGAGGCTCTAGCTTTCCGCGCAATGCCAGAAGATTTTGATTCTGGAGAATCATTTTGTCTGTTGCAGTTAATTCTGAGCGAAGACTCAAATCCGAATCTCCAACTCCTATCGACCTTCTTTTATATGTTTCGATCCTGAGTAATTAACAAAGTAGCTTTTTCTTTTTGATCAGTTGAGGTAATGAAACTTGAATTGTAAAATTGTGACGTGGATACAAAATAGAATAATATGAAACGATTTAAACAGTTTCAGATATTATTTGATACTTCAAATATTACTATGAAAATAAGTGTAAAAACAAAAATACTCTCGTCATTGCTTCCAATTCACCAGGGCGACGTTTATTATTGAGAAGCAATCGGGCTTGTGTAAGCATTGACATTCGTCGGTATTATTCCGGCGTGGACACGTCAGTGATTTTATTAAGTTCCCTTATTAGGAAGTTGATAGTTTTGCCACGTCGTCTGGATCTCCGGAAGAGATACTTGCTTATTAAAGCGTCTCTCTTCACGAAGTGAAGCAGCTTGCTTGTGGACCTATATCTTCCATACTCTTTGAAGCAGACTGTGGAAGGGCTTTCCTTCTTTATAATCCACTTCCTGTCTTGATTTTGACAAAGGCCATTTTTTGCCGCGGTCATGTTTGCGATGTCGAACCCGATCTTTATGGCCACCGACGGATGTTCCATTTCGCTTTCACCGGTTTGCCCTCTGGCCAAAATGGCACATTTTGCAACAATGTCAAATAACCGACATCCAAGGCATCCCACATTGTTGCCTCGGGATGATCCATTTCTTTACGCAATAAAAGCAGGAGCCTTGCAGCCAATCTCATTCTATAGCTTCTATAGTTCTTCCTTTTTATCCGATTGACAATGCTACTCATGAAATGGACTTCCTCAAGGGCAACAATGAGTGGGTCAGATATGGCTGTGTCCGTGATGGCGTCTTGGTGCAAAATTGGAAAAACTTCAAGCTGCATTTGCTTACTAGGTGTAGATATCACCTTTCCTTGGAAAATAAGGTTCTGGATTATTGCCTCTTATGGTGTCATAACGTTTTGGTTTGGGCATTTTGATCTGTGTTGATGATAATTTTCCCGCAACATAATCCATTCAAAACATTACGGACATCCACCATATACCACAGGTGGTTAGCGTGTGGCTATGATATTAATTAGTGAAAACATCATTTTGAATGATAAATAATCATATTTTAACGAAAAATTAATTTTTCTGAAAAAAAATATTTCACTATCAAATATATATATAACAAGGTATGCAACTCAAAATTACCCCAAAACGGGGTGCATCGCTTTAAACAGCCATTACTTCATCAATTTTGCAGCGATTTTCATGAACCCGGTCTTATTCAACGCAGAAATATATTTCCTTTCTGGAAATGTATATATCTTGTTATATTTCTACACATGCTAGGTAAAATTTTAAGAAATAACACGATACACAATTCGCTTGACCCAGTTGACAATGATCAAACTAAAATTCATTTGCGGATCTGTGTACATTTTCCAGATGTTTTCGGATATTTTTCATCAGTTTCGAACAATAAAAGCATGCGTGAACAATGTCGAATACTCTTCCTGACTTTGATTGCCTGGTGTAGCATGTTTTATAATATATAGTCACCGGTGTTTGTCACAAAAATCTTTGCTTATTCCGCTATGTGCCGACTATTTACATTTTTGTTCAAAACAATTGTTGCGGGTCGTCTAGCTTGTTGGCACCTGGTATCACCTATTTTATCGTTATCGTCTATGCCGTCGTGCTCTGATTGTTGTTCTGTTTCACTGTCGGGGTCTTCTTTTTCATAACTTTCCTCCGTGTCTGTGTCTGAACAGTGATTCTTATAAACAGTCCAGTCTGATTCTGTCGAATTGGTAGAACAACTATTGTCATCAATATTCCATTCTGTTCCCGATGGACAGGACATGTCGTTCTCACCTGCAAGAAGGCGATGAATGCATGATTGCATGCTTACGCAAAAAAAATAATCAAGCGCAGTTGTTATATCAAACTGTCACAAGGTACATTATGACTCAAATACACTTATTTTCTTAAATCACATAATTTGAATTTATGAATTCTTTAACGAATACTTCTTATACGTGTACATATTTTTCTTCAACTTATAAGTTGACCAATTTCGATAATGAATAGTGTAAAATGTAGTGAGAGTAAGAGTCGTAATTGCAAAACATTGATAATGATTTGGAAATAGATTGTTATATAAAAGGTGGATAAGGCACAACAATTGTACATATCAATGTCTATACATAAATACAGATTTTTTTTTACAATAAATGCAAGTCATTAATCAAATTCAAACATTTACAATACCAAATAAAGACTCTTATACATTTATATATATATGGAATTAATGCCATATATTGATAAACATTATAACATCTATGTCATAAGATTCTAATCCATGTTCGAGTCCTTTTAAGTTGCGGAAAATCACTTACTTTTCCAAACCTTAAATAATAAACATTTATTTATTAACCTTTGCTGTCTATTTCGGTTGCTGCATAAAACATCGTACTTTGACTGGTTTATGGTTTGGAGACTTCGCTGTCATCTAATTGTAAACAGTCAGTACCAGCATATTATAAATCAAACTAACGCTTTGCATTCGGATATCGGTCGAATATGAATATGCAAATGTCATCACTATAAATATCCAAACATGTTAATAATTAAAACCGACCATCAAACTTGATTTCAAACATGTTCAATTTAATATATACAAACAATCTATAACATTATGTATATGCATTACGCCAATATTGTTGGTCTGGTTTCCAGTACTTGTATTGAACTGCTGTTTTTTATCACGCATATAATGTACAGTACACATCCAAGTATGCATTTGTTTCCAAATGTTCATATTAACCCGAGTTCTTAAAAAAGACGCAAATACATGAATTTAAATTTAACGATCAGAAGGACCATTATTTCGTTACTGCGGTTATTAAAATATGATATAATTATTTACGCACGCTCGGTGGCAGTACTAGTGGCTGCCCACAACACGTATTCGCTGTCTGATTCCTGCGACACTTCCTCATTGGCATCGGTCTACAAGTGGTTATCTGAATATAAGAAGACAAAACTAATATATAAAAAATAACGCTTTCCATTCTGATATCTGTTTCATACAATTAAACAACATAAGTAATTATTATGCTTAAAAATGGTTATATTTTAAAACTCGATTAAGAGTACTGTTTCAATACATGTTTCATTCTGTTCAAATACACTATCCTCTATTTTCCCGACCTGTATGCCCTTATTATTTTTCTTTAGCAACGCCTGATTGATGCTGATGTTTTTCAATACGAACAACATTTGATGGCCAAATTCTCAAATTTTTAACTCCAGAACACTGCTGAATTTGTAAATCACAAGTACTGCGGATTGTACTATGTGTCCCTGTTTTACTTAACGTGTTGTGCCATCAGTAATACAAGGCTGTAAAATTAAGCTGCGTTACGACAGTACACAACGTAGATAGGGATGTTAAGTAATTCCACGAAACTTAATAAGACGTTTAATTAGACATTTAGTGATTTACACCGTTCTCGGACTTTTTTCATGAATCAAGTTATCGACTATCAAACTACCACATAAACGTCTTAAAATAGTATAACATGAAAAGAATGGAACACGTATTTGAACGTGAAACATCCAGATTATAAGACTAAACCTCATTCGGAACTCAACTAAACACAAGGAAATAACACCTGTGTCATTGTTATATGCAGTTGCGTCACATTTATAATCGCATCTTGACAAAAGAGTAGAGGTTATTGTTATTTAAATGACAAAGATAACTGCATGGATTTAGGTCGCATTTTTGTTATACGTGTAAACTAGCTGAACAGAACATCGTTCCCTGAGTTACGAATAATTCTTATTTAATCCGAGTGTATTTTTCATATGACCCGAAGTATTTCCCTGCTAACTGAAAACACAAGAATTATTTACGTACCTTTGATGTCAGTGCAAGTTTCTGCAGTCACTACATCTTTGTTGTTAGCTTGTTTGGTTGTTTCATTCTGATCACCGCTTTCCATGACGTCAGCTTATCATAAAAAGTCGATACAATATCATTCAATTTAACGATTTCCATTCCGGTATCGGTTGAATATGACTGTGCATCACTACACGTTTCAGAACACGTGAATAATTAAAACCGGCATCAGAAATGAGTTCAAACCTTTTCAATGTAATATGTGCGAATACTCTATAATAGTATTATAAACGTTACACCAATATGGTTGATCTAGTTCCCTGAACTTGTATTGTATTGCTAATTTTTTATCACGCATACGGTATAGTTTAAACATACAATTATGCATATGTTTCCATTTCATTTACCTGACTTCATAAAATAAGAAATAAAATCTACATTGCAGAATCTAAATCATGACTTTAATTATGCGTCAAAATGATCTAATTGTCATCATACGACTGATTTCAAAGGAAAATAATAATGCGGAAACGGTTTGGGCAACAGCCATTTATTTCATCACCTGCTGGTTCCTGCCGACCACAGGTCATTTGTTATGTTATTTATAAGAAGTTCGGGAAGAAAATCCCAACTCTACACGTCATGTTAATGGTGAGCAAAATATGTGCTCTCTACGAAAGCAGTACCAATTGATTGTTATCATTACCTACTTCATGTGCTTTGCTTTCCTGTAACTCAAAACACGCAGGTTTAAATTTGAGATCGATATGCCCACTATAGCGTGTATTGTATACGATATACTAGTATATAATGTAATAACAAGATGTGATATGCTTTTTTTAATGTGCGGGCAAATAAGCAGTAGATGTACAATCGCTATGACTGCCATGCAACTAGAGCTTTGTAACAGACGTGACGAATATCCCCACATGCCGCATTGACACAGAATATTGTGCAGGTTGCCTTCACAAAAAACAGCGGACACCATGCTCTATGTTTAAAACGAACTAAGTGACCCCGTGACCTAGTTTTTGACCCGGCATGGCCCATGTTCGAACTTGACCTAAACATCATCTAGGTACAACTTCTGACCAAGTGTGGTAAAGATCGGATGAAAACTACTTGAATTAGAAAGCAGACACCATGCTCAATATTTAAAACGCACTAAGTGACCCCTTGACCTAGTTTGTTACCTCTCATGACCTATGTTCGAACTTGGCCTAGACATCATCTAGATACAACTTCTGACCAAGTTTGGTGAAGCTCGGATGAAAACTACTTAAATTAGAGAGTGGACACCATGTTCAATGTTTAAATCGCACTAAGTGACCCAATGACATAGTTTTTGACCCGGCATGATCCATATTCGAACTTGACCTAGACATCATCTAGAAACAACATCTGACCAAGTTTGGTGAAGATCGGATGAAAACAACTTGAATTATAGAGCGGACACTTAATACGGACCGACAGACCAACAAACCGACCGACAGACCGACCGACTGACCGACAGACAAGCTGACTCCTTTATAACCCCCTAAACTTCGTTAGTTGGGGTATAATTAAGTAATGGTACCGTTTTGGTTTATTATATATGTAGGAAAGAGCTAGAATCAAACTAAAATCGTGGATTCAAACCTATTTGTTTCGAAATCGTTTAATTATAGTTTTCTAGCTAAATTCGTGTGAACAGGTGGCTTATTTATTGTCTGTTTACGTCCTTATATAAAGTGGAATTACTGAAAAGGACAATTTAATGCTATTTACAAGCTAATAATTAGTCCTTAAGTAACTGGTGTTATAGTTTTTGCTAATCTTATAAAAATACCATTCCGTCGCTAGTTTGAAGTGCAAAGTTTTTCTTCGTCTTATAATTTGCAACACTTTAATTGTGAAACGTAATTACAAGTCAGTGGCGAATGTGATAGAGTGCGGACGTTTCTACCATATTTTAAGACCAGTGGTTGGTAGTTTTATGTGAATATTTACTTTTGTTACTTTGATGACAAATACACTTTAAAGGAATTGGAAAATCAATTGCGGAAAATTTGCAGAAAATATTAAGATTAATATTATATATTTTATTTGGGTGGTGCCTTAAACATATGTTTGAATGTTCAAAACCATAATGCGAATAATTGTGTAGTCATATTACGATAATAATAATATATTATCAAATATTATTGAGCGAGTGTCTTAAATGACACAAGATTGCATATTTACAGTAAAACAGTATTATCGAAAAATAAACTTAAATTTAAATACCAATAATTGATTTTTTATGAAAAAAACGCCCAAAACTGGTACCTCCCAAACAACGTGCGCGAAAAAAAAACGTAGCTAACGTTCGTTTTGTGCATCACATATTTACACAAAGTCAACACAAATTTGAAATGGAGTGTTCGGACTCGGAGTTATGTTTTGGCGGCAATTACGCGTGACTTTAATACAATAATTATATTGCTAGAGATAAATACATACCATTATTAATATTGACATTCAAACCAGAAGTGGTACAAAATAGCCAATTCATAAGATTTAAGCTAAATTCATTTTTACGTAAGTTACCTATTCGTGCAAAATACAAATATATGTAGCGATTCCCATCGTTAAACAATTGCTTTAATAACTAGTAATTGATGTACCATTTTGTGTTGTTAATACAATAAACCAACTTTAAAGACACAATTAAAAATTTCAGCAATATGTTCAAACGTTTAATATTGTATTAAGTACAACATGTTATTAGGACACTTTGCGTACATTTGTTTAAGTTAGTTTCCAAGAACAGTTGTTTTGGATTGTAGATTCTAATTTGGATAACCATTCATGTTTTAAAATCTTAATATTATAGCGAATGTATGTTTCCCCAAGTCGCCCATAATATATTCATTCGTAGCGATGATTGCATCTATTTGTTAAGTTTTTTTGCATACAAAAAAAGAAACATTACCTCAGCAACCGCTTTATAAAAAGAATTAGGGCTCATCGCAGTTTTGAAACTCTTTGAAACAGTGAAATATCAGTTTTATTTCACTGATATTTCTCTAAAAACCACCGGAAAGCATAAAATAAAATAATTTGATTTCGCTCGCTCGCTCCAATTATTTGGGAGTCGAAATACGTTGAACAACTGACAAAATGCTGTTGCTTTATTGGCCGACAAAAACGCTAAATAAATAAAAACTTTTAAGTAAATGAATTCCTGCCAACGTTAAGTGTAAATATGCACAAACAAGAGAGCATAAAAGGCCCATAGACGCACACCTGAGATTTAAACGAACTGACCTGTTCTGTAAAGACCAAGATGTCATTAGAACAAATGTTCTAACCAACTTTCATGAATAGTGAACACCCTGGAGGCCACGTTTTTCATTAGACCGGAACCATTTTCATACACATCCAAGGTATCATTAAAACAAATATCGTGACCATGTTTCATGAAGATTGGACGATAAATGTGACTGTTAAGAGAGTTAACAAGTGTTTTCAAAAGCCATATAAGGAAAAATCATTGGAAGAAATCTTCTGACCAAGTTTCATGAAGATCAGACAATAAATGTAGCCCCTAAGGTGTAAACAAGGTTATACTATAGCCATAAATATAGCCATATAAAGAAAAATGCACCAGCATTTCCCAGCCCCCTGGTAGCTATGATTTTCAAGCAACCAGAACCATTTTCGCCCTTGTCCAAAATATTATTGGGACCAATATATTGACCAAGTTTCATGATGATCTGACATTAAATGTGGAATCTGGAGTGATACAAGCTTTTACTATAGCTCTATAGGGAAAAATACCACGCCTCCTTGGCGGCCATGTTTTTTTGACCAACCGGAACCATTTTCGAACTCATCTAAGGTATGTTTAGGAAAAATCGTGTGTCCAAGTTTCATGAAGATCGGACAATAAATGTGGCCTCTAGATGTTATCAAGGTTTTACTCCAGCCATATAAAGCAATTTTAGGAAAAATGCCCCGCCGCCTGGTGGCAATTTTTTAGAGCAACCGGCATCATTCTCGAACTCGTTTAAGATATTATTGGGATGAATTATCTGATCAAGTTTCATGAAGATCGGACAAAAAATGTGGCCTCTAGATTGTTAACAAGGTTTTACTATAGCCATATATTTTCATATAAGAAAAAATGCCCCGCCCCTTGGCACCCATGTTTTTCAACCAAACGTTACCATTTTCGAACGCATCCATTATATCATAGAGACCAATCTTCTGACCACATTTCATGAACATTGGACTAATAATGCGGCCCATACAGTGTTTACAACGTTTATTCAAGCCATATATAGCCATATAAGGAACAATTCCCAGCCCCCTGGTGGCTATGATTTTCAAGCAACCGGAACCATTTTCGCCCTTGTCCAAGATATCATCAGGACAAATCTTCTGACAAAGTTTCATGATGATCTGACATTAGATGTGGCATCAAGAGTGTAACAAGCTTTTACTATAGCTCTATAGGGAAACATACCACGCCCCATTGACGGCCATGTTTTTCGACTAACCGGAACCATTTTCGAACACATCTAAGATATCTTTAAGACGAATCTTCTGACCAAGTTTCATGAAGATCGGACAATAAATGTGGTCTCTAGAGTGTTATCAAGGTTTTACTCCAGCCATATATAGCCGTTTAAGGAAAAATGCCCCGCCCCCTGGTGGCCATTTGTTTAGAGCAATCGGCATCATTTTCGAACTCGACTAAGATATTATTGGGATGAATTATCTTACCAAGTTTCATGAAGATCGCACAAAAATGTGGCCTCTAGATTGTTAACAAGGTTAAACTATAGCCATATATTGCCATATAAGGAAAATGCCCCGCACCTTGGCAGCCATGTGTTTCAACCAAACGTTACCATTTTCGAACTCATCCATTATATCATTGAGACTAATCTTCTGACCACATTTCATGAACATTGGACAATAAATGTTGCCTCTAGAGTGTTAACAAGGCAAATGTTGACGCCGCATGACGCACAACGCACAACGGACGACGGACAAAAGGCGATCACAAAAGCTCAATGAGCACATTGTGCTAAGGTGAGCTAAAACATATAAAATAAAAATCGGGTGTTTACGCAAAACTCTAAACTTACTTGTTCTATATGGTTTCCAGGCCTTGGCCAGAACTCCACTGTTTTATCAGCTGCCAGTCCTGGCTTTCTTTGAAGCTAGCCGTAAGTTTGTCCCTATTTTCCTCGATATGCATTTGTTTCTCCTTTGACACTTGCGAGATCTTGTCGTAATCCTCTTCATGGACCGCTTTAATAACTTGAACTTGCGACATTTGTTTCTGTGTTTGATGTTGATGCATCAACAATTGATCAATAAGTGAATTCGCAGTATACAAATACAATTAAAGTATGTATACGAGTTGGTACAAACTCACATGTTATGATTGAGTCGAATATTGTATTTCCGATCCAATATGAACATAAATACAGGTTACTATAAAACTTTATTTTTAGTGTCTGGGATTCTTACATACTGTTCTTAGAGTGTATTAACTGCAATAAATACTGCATGCTTTACATTGTTATATATTACTCACTGATCTGGATGTGTTTTGGAAGTGTGGGGAGGTTTATAGGGTACACATAAAAGTCGGCTCAAGATGTACCCATTCTATCATTTACCCTTCCTGTTTGACTGATTTGTACGGTTTACTGTTTTGAACAGGTAAATGTTGCTTGTTAACCGACTACCGTGTCCGTTTCATGGGTATAACCAGTAATTGATGTATAAAGAGAAGATTTTGAGAATGCCCCCTGAGCTCCGTTAATTGCTATACAGACACAATGCTCACTACGCCATCGCGACCTCAGACTTTTCGAAGTTAAGTATATAATATTCATACCTGGTTTTCGTTTTGTTGCTTTTTCTCATTTGTCCCTGAGTGTAGATTCGTGGTTATCTCTGTCACAAATAAGAAACGTAAACAAAAAGGCCAAATAACAACACGCATTAACTAATGGTCACATGTTTTTTGTTGTTGTTGAATCATACGATGCTAAAATGTTGCATATGTGTTTAATTATATGGTTCATATTAAACAAATAATAATAAATAATTTTCCCAATACAATATCATTTGAGATAATACAGTAACAGCACCACAACCAAATCAATAATTAAGCTTTAGTTAACGTTTTGTAGTAATCACTATATAACCTGAACTATGTTGTTAACAATTTAGCATCAAAATGACAGGTTATATATTTAATATTTTAATAGTATTATTGTTTGAAAAAGGATAATACCACTTCAAGCATGTTGTTTTAAATGTACACACCTGAAAGTGGTTCTGAGGCAGCATGTTGCACAGTTGCTGCGTTTTCATTTTCATCACCTGCAAAAAGACAATCGGGTAAAATGCGTTCATCTCAATTCTATATAGATTTAAAAGCATATATCTCATGTAGTTTACAAAGAATAACAATTGCATCACCTGTTTACGATACATACTGTAATGCAAATTGCGATTTTAACATTAATTGATTACCTGATATTTCATTCACTGTCTGGTCAACTGACCATGACTCTTCATACTCAGCAGGTTCTAGTATGTCTTAATAATAAACATGTTAAAGTTTATATTAACAATTTGGTATTGATGTTCATTTCTTACCATAATGGATGAAACGATTTCAGAAATTGTTATAATTAACGAGCTTTATTAAGGACTGTACTGCTCGTTAAACACGTAAAACACATTAAGAGTATTATATTAATAATTTCGTGTTTATAATATTCAAATAGATAATATGTATTACGATTAATGATCCATTCAAATAGGATTTAAAAAACACACAAATAATTGAAGCATAATATATATTTTAAGTTTTTGAAAGAATATCGGTACAAAACAATATTAACCATAAGTGTAACTTACCTTCAATCGAAATTGCATCTAGTAGTATTCCTTCGAATTTATTAAGATGTCCCTTTCCCATGGCGATTGATACCCTTGCCACCTTCGTGTTTTCTAACAAAGAGCTTTGTAATCTGTACACATCTGTGTGGACGTTAAGGTTATGACCAATTTAGTCTGCCACCATTTTCAAATTCGATTCGGTCATGCCAAGAATCTGTTTTAAAATAAAATAAAAAAATGTTTTAAGTAATTCTTCATTAACTTATGTTTCACCTTCATTATGACTTTATAAGAAATTGTTGACATGAGATCAATCTAAGATTTAGTATTTGAACATGGTTTTAAACAAATGTACCTGTGATGTTGTTGCCAGGTATTTGCGTAAAGTTCGTGTCCGTATACGATTCGGTTCTTTAAGGCCAGGACACTGATTTGTCACTATCCGCATCACTTCACATCCGTCTAACGGTGTTCTGTCACTCTGTCTATAATACGCATGATTGTGAAAATGATTAAGAACGAATTTTATTAACTAACACAAATAAAAATAACTTTTTTAAATTTATTTTTCATATGAAGAACTAGAACGTAATCCTTGTCATAATGAAACAATAAATTATATTTTTTATTTAAATATGTCTTATACTCATGAAAATGCGCACAATTCATATCCATTGTGTACATGGTGCAATTGACTGTGTTTGTAGTTTTGAACAGTTACGAAAAAATAGCTATTAAAAAAGGTCCCTATGCGATTCGTTTTATATAGACATCATATAACAGCGAAATTCGCAAAAGCGTAATATGCCCGGTTTTCTCCCATGTCCTTTTGTCAGGTTGATCATTTTGTATACCTTCAATCATTTCACCACAAAACCATTCTTTCAGTGTAATCAAATCTTCAGAGAGGGTCATTCTTGCTGGTTGATTTATGTGTCGGAGCTTTTGTCGTCTTTTTGCGACGGACGACACTTTATTGTTCCAGTGAGTCAGATAGATTTCTTGAATATATCTTGCCTCATTCGCGTCCTCTTTTTTGCCATTCTGAATGGACACACTAACCTTTAACAATGCCAGGTGTTTAACATTATGTCCTAATACCAATGCACTTTGGGGTGAGTTGTTTTGTTTTGAAATCGCAATAGTAGCGTTCACAACATGCATTAATTGCTTTGGAGGTTCGCCTTGAAAGTGCAATTCCTTTATAAGTCACCCAACCGTTCTAACTTTAGTTCTTTCATTGTCCATGTCGTTCACCCTTTGTTCTGAATCTCCACCAAAATGGTATAACATGGACTTTGCAAACTCGCGAATTTATTTCAAAATTCATGGATGCCCGGATTTGACGACGTTTCATGCATGCTTTGTATAAGGCTTTCAACGGCGGATTCCTCTTCGCAGACTGGTTTTCTGAAGGGCGAAAGTAGAACACATGCATCCCGCCTGAAGTTTGCCGATGGCTGTTCATTGTCTGTCTTTAATGCACAGCTCTTCGTTTAAAGCCAAAGGGAGCAATTTAAAAAGAAGCCAAGACAAAACTGACACGGCAAAAATCGATCAGCAGTGTATTCGGCGTTACTTCCTGCACGACGGGAGACGATCAGCTCTCCAGATCTATTCTAAATAAACTGCATTTAAATCGACGTTAATGTGTTCAATTATACGCAGCAAATAATAAATTAACGGTGTGTACGCATTTAAAACAATAATTTCAATCATTTATAATAATTCAAAATTATTTCAATCCATTATCATATACAGTAATAATCATCACATAAAGCGTAACTGCATTGAACAAAGAAGCAATGGTGTTTGTATTAAAAACAAAGAAATAACAGAGATATTTTATTAATTGGTAAGTAGCGAGCTCACCTTCGTATTGTGCTGTAAATTTCCTTTGTTTTCCAATTCCAAAAAAACATCGCCTTCGTTCTGCTGGACGCATAAGTGCTCACTTTACTTCCGGCTCGTTGAAATGGATGTTTGTGTAGTGCGGTGAAATCTTCGAATTAAATATGCACGTGAAGTATAAACAACAGTGTTTTTGCTGTAATCCCTTTTACCGTCAGCTTTGTGAGTATACAGAGGAACAGTGAACATTACGATAAGTGCTCATTTTTAAAAGAATAAACGAGTCAAAATGAAAAAGCATAATTATCGAATCATTTCGCATTATTATTTCAGTTACCAGATAAAATAAAAGGGACCCGAACGGGGTTTTGTTTAAGATTCAAATAATGCGACTGAAATAAAATTGAACTTACAAAAGTGAAAAAATTATTTAAAGCAATTGTTTGGGTTTGGTCTGCATAACAGATTACTTTTTGATTTTGCCTCATCTTAAATCCAATTTAGGTTTAGAGTAAAGTATGATTTAATATGACGACAGAATAGACCCCTTAAATGTCGATCAAATGTTAAGTCACATAAAAAATACATTTAACATTATTGACATTCAGTTCTTTGGTGAACTTATGAGGTTTTATTAAGCATTATATGGAATCATATTTACAAAATTTTAGTCAAATAGCCGCGAACAATTTCTAGAATAAAGTTTATCTTATGTTAATAAAATGGTGATGATGTAAAACAAGTAATGAAAAATACGATCGTCGCCAAATACAATGACAACTCCTCGTTATGAACAGAACTTTTTACCAATTCCAATAATTAATAGATATATAACTACCATTTTTCATTTGCTTTCTCAATTCCCCTGTAAAATTGATTGAGTCTGTTTGATGGTCGTCTTCAACGTCATCCGAATAATTGCTGCTGTCACCGCTTTCATCACTGTTATCTTCCCCTAAAGGTTGAAATTAAGTATCTCAAAATAATGTCCTATTAATGTCGCATTGTTTGAACACTTTATTTGAGGGCATTTGTAGGTAAACGCGTTTTTCGTAATACTAACAATATTACTAACGATAACAAGAATTTTCAACAAGTTTCCACAATAGAGACGAATAATCTCCGATGAAGCCACATGTCTTAATATTGAGTTTAGTGTTTCTAAGTTGAAAAAGAGAAACATCTTGTGTAAGCTTTTAGGTATGATGTTGAACATGAAAATGCACAACTTAATATCATAAGAAAATTGCCTGCAAGTTTCAGTGGTGCACATTGACAAATGCATGAGAACGCTTGCAAACATGTTTGTGTCTACGAACAGACGGAAGAACAAATGAATGGATGGACGAACGGACGGATTGACGAATGGAGGAATGAATGAATAGATAATGTTTTAAAAATTATCAATATATTCTACATTTCACATAAACCGCGCTGTAACAAGTTTCTCTTCAGTATGTTCTATATTAAATCTTAAAATTTTCCAAATTGCTTGAATATAATAAATATTTATAACCAATAGTTCAATTAATTTTTATTATTCAATACCTTTAAATGCGTTTTCATTCATTATTTTAAATAAATAATCGAGAATATCAATATACCGTAGCCTAATCCCTTTTCCTTCTGTATCTATAAACTATTTATTTATAGATCGTTGAGCCAGGTTATCTAGAGACTAACCGCATACAACATGATATGAATACAGCGTAACTCCGTAAACCTAAGGCCTCGTGAACAGTATAAATCGAGTCGTTTCGGATGAATTACAAGTATTTAATTTAAAAATATGAATAATACCTTTAAATCCCTAACATGATATGGGCTTTTTTGAAAGTATATTTTAACTTTAAAAATTATTCAGTTATCAGTTAATCGGTAAATTAATCGGTTACATCAAAATCAAATTCCCTGTTACCTTTTGCATCCCTTAAATGTCGTGGTAAAACCACTATAACAAGAGCTGTCAGAGAACAGCGCGCTCGACTATTCGAGTGCTTGACAGTATAACGTAAGCCATCATGGAGAAATTGTTCATATTCAAAAATTTATTAGACGATTTTTCAAAAATAAAAAGAGGAAAAAACAATTTTTTTTTGGGGGGGCGTAGGGGGGTTAAGAGGGGGGTATAATGTGGGGTGTGGTCATTTATAAGACGATCTTTCAAAAATAAAAAAAGGAAAAGAAATAATTGTTTTGGGATGGGGTAGGGGGGTTGAGAGGGGGGGGTATAATGTTGGGTGTGGTCATTTATTAGATGATCTTTAAAAAATAAAAAAGGGAAAACAAATTTGGGGGGGGGGGGTAGGTGGGGGCAGGGATTTTGGGTTGGGGCGTGGGGTATTGTTTGGGTGGAATCCATTGTGGTATTCAGGTAAGTATTCATAAAATCTGATCATACATAAAGAAATTATGGCAATGTAAGCAAAATGTTCAGTACAAAAGGGGCAATAATTCTGTCAAAATGCTTGATATAGTTATCTGCTCTTGTTTCTAGGTTGGGGTCATGATGGTTAACAAGTATGCAAAATATGAAAGCAATATGTCAAGGGACACAGGAAATATTTGGGGTAGTACGCAAACTTTAACATAGATTTATCAATAATATGCATATTCTAAGTAGAAAAGGGGCAATAATTCTGTCGAAATGCTTGATACAGCTGTCTGCTCTTGTTTATATGTTGGGGTCATGATGGTAAGCAAGTATGCAAAATATGTAAGCAATATGTCAAGGGACAATGAAAATATTTGGGGTAGTACGCAAACTTAAACATTTGCACGCTAACGCCAACGCTTACGCCAACACCGACGCCGGGGTGAGGAGGATAGCTTCACTATATATATTTCATATATAATAAACGAGCTAAAAATGTATGTAAATATAGTATCATCCTAGAATGTTCATTTAAACTGTTTCTGTATAATGTTTTTCAATTTGAACAAAGTTACACGGCTTACTTGTTTGATACCTATCAGATGGCAAAATTATATCAAAGCATGCGAGTTTGGAAATAAGGTCGAACATGTGAAACAAATCTGTAGCTTATATGAGTCATGTTCTGAGAAAACCGGGTATAATTCATGTGCGTTAAGTGTCATCCCAGATTAGCCCGTGCAGTTCGCACAGGCTAACCAGGGACGACAATTTCCGCCTAAATTAGATTTTTGCTAAGAAAATACTTCAGTTAAACGAAAAAATGTCATAAAAGCGGAAAGTGTCGTCCTTGATTAGCCTGTGCGGACTGCACAGGCTAATCTGGGACGACACTTTACGCACATGAATTATGCCCAGTTTTCTCAGAACGCGGCTCATATGATTTATTTTTTAAATCTTTGAACAGCGAAAGATAGAACGCTATGCTTTATTGCTAAATATTCTAGCTTCCATATATTATATTCACGGCCTTTAATGTTTCAAACATGCAGATACAACGTTGATTAGTAGTAAACTAAACTTTACTCAACGTTCCAAAGAAAACTGATATTAGTCATTCCCAAAAATTAGAGTTTTATAAAATTTCTTATGTTTTTAGAAAGCAGTCAAAATCTCATTCGTGTACAAAAGACATGTACAGAGTTGGGAAATACCCAACCATTCTTTATACATTTTCGTTTGTGGTAACAATATTAAGTTATAACTCATCGTAAAGAAATACGTGGAAAAATGACATTTAATATATGATATAAATACAATCATATGCAGGTTCCTTTACAATTTAGATATATTTAAAAAAAATAACTTGCAAAATTATTACTTGCTTTAGATTAACAATATAATGACTAAAGTCAGAGACGTGGATGTTATCTACGTTTCTGCTAAAATACATAATTGATAATTTGATACACACCTTAAGAGATGTACTAAATAACACAATGCTTGTTTCAATAAGTGAGTACAAGTAGAGTCAGTAAAATTACTCAAAGCTATATGTTTAAAAGACGCGTTATTATCGAAAGATAGTTAGTCGACAGCAGCTTATTGTTTGTGCGCATAAAAATTCAACCTCTTCCATAAAACGGTTACAGAGAAACCACTTACATTTTCCGCTGCCTTTGGTATACACGTCCGGCCATGTTTCACCCACGAACTTAAAGACAATATCAGACGGCCGTTTTGAACATGCACGCAACTGCCCGTTATACTCATTCAAAGGATTTTGCAGCTCTTGCCATGATGGCAGGCAGTTAAAGGGTACTAAATACCACTTGGGTTCCCAGGTTTGCGGGATTAACAAGTACTTTAGCTGACGGATGCAATAATTAACACCTCGCCTGGAAGACGATCTCCAAAGTGGCGTCTATGAGTATAAATAACGCTACAATCTGGGTGTTTTGATGATTTGTTTTTCCCTTATTGCACTGGAAAAATTGTTTTGTTTGTATCGTTTATTTATTTGCAAATGTACAAATATAAGTTTTTAAGCTATCTAGAATGGGTATTTCGGTATGTTTAAATACACTCAGACGCTTTCGGACGCTTTTGCGGGTCGAAATCTCCCATGTAACTACGTATAATAGTGGTATTAGTAATACGTTACACTTCTACAATTGCATTTATCGATGTTAATTAGTAAAGTATTAACAAAACATTGATTTTACTTGTATCTGACACGAAATGGCGTTATATATTTGGGGTTTCGGTAAGTTAAACACTATTTCCGAGGCCGAGCGGGTACTGTAATCTGCCATGTAATTACGTATACAAGAGATATTTATAATAGTAAACAAATCACTTTGGTCATGTTTTGAAATACGTTAACACTCTATAAAGGGAATTTCAATAAGTCTACACTATGAATTTGTAATTTAATATAAACGTGATACAATCCATTTTAAGCATTGCATATATATATATATATATATATGTATGTGTTATGATACACACACACATAAATATATATATATATACATAGACAAAGTCCATTTCTGATTTCATTGCGTTTATTTCTGCTTATTAACACAACACAAGTTCCCCAATGTTCGCAAAATAATCTTAACTGTATGTTCAATGTAATGTCCTTTTGGCCCCATGACAATAATAACTTGTGTGACCGAACTGACCGGCCGTCCCTTGCTCTCTAACTAACTTGTTTCTTCTGACGAACAGTGTACTAATATAGATTGGAACACCCAATGCTGACGTGTCGATTTCCGACGGGATCTTGTGCACAACTACATGCCCAAATGTAGCGAAGTAACATGATATGCGAAAGACAAATACGGAAGGTAGTCCGCTATTATTATGAAATCATACAACATTCAATCTGCAGGTTGCATACCGCATACATGTTTAATTAACGTGATAAGCAATGATTAATTGGTTTGGTGTGTTATTCTGGTCGGTTTTGACGTTATTTATAATTACCATCTGTGTTGGTCATCTGATATCGTTCTGAAGCATGTATTCGCTAATTCATTAATTAGCTGGTCTCTTTGTATGTAAGATATTGCTTATAGTAGGAATTTAAGCCAATTGAATTTTTGTTGTTTACAATTTTCTTATGCGTATAATATTTGTATACTAATATTTAATATATTATTCAACTTGTTACGTCACATACCTCACCCTCAATAATTAGATTTTTTTATATTTGATGATATTAAAAATCTTTTAGGTTGTAAAGAACAATTTATAATTCATGGCCTAAAATATCATAAAATAATTCTAACCCCAGTACATGAAAATGTACAAATATAGGAAATAAATGCATAACATTAAAATACTGTTATTCAAAGACAACAGCTGAAATAAACAAGTGTAGTTAATGTTAATCAATTTAAATGTCAATGGAAATGGAGTGGAACATCATCACAGGTCAAATGGCGTTGATCGTTTGGCTTGCTGTACGTCGGGGACGGGAGTTGGAGATGGAACATCAAAATGTGCTTGTGGCGAATACGCTGTTGCTTTTAGGTCGGTTCTACCGTGAAGAAGATCGGCACGTTGCCAAGCTGAATAAGTGGATGGCACGTAGAAAATACACTGTTGCTTTCAAGTCGGGTGTATCGCTGCCGTGAAGAAGATAAGCCCGTCATGTGTACGCGGTCGGATTCTCTGATCTGTGTGTCGAGGTTCACATCCAGGCTGGTTATTGTTGTACCTGTTGTTTTTGTCGTTGAAGTAACCGTCATCGCTTTGTTGTTTCTGTTGTTGTTGTTGAATCGGTCGTAATCGCGTAGTTGTTTCTTGTGTTGTTGTTGAATATGTTGCCACTTTCAAGGTCATCGCTATGGTAGTTCTCTATGATGTCTTTACGGTGCCAGATTTAAAAAATTGAAATCCGGATGCTTTATATAAGCACGTCAATAAGATGAACCGCTGCATCATTCCATAGTTAGACGGTACAATTATTTTGTCCATTTTGCATCATGAAGTATCGTTTCGAAGAATCTCCGGCGTTGATTTCATTTCAGCAATAAGAACCATGCATTATGCTTTGAGAGCAAAACACAGTGATGTAAATTTTCATCTGCGTTGTGTTGATATTCTTCTATTAAACCGTTATTTATAATGATTACAAACATTTATAAATATCCCTTTAAGTTATTCTTAAATATCGTCATGACAACTTCCTATTACGTCTAAGTAAATACAATCTTTGTTACATCAATTAATCTCGAAACATATTTAACAATTTTTGCCTGAAGTAAATTTTATAATGCCATACCTTATATATGTATACCGTGACCTAAAAGACTGCATCAATTGCGGTTTACTCTATTTACTTTGTTGTGAGACAGACTGTTTTCTTTTTATATACAATCAGTATCATTACTTTTATTCCTACCTATTGATATATCTCAATTTCTGGTCTTTTTCTCTAAATTATGAGAATGCCAAGATTTTGATTTACAATCCTGGATATGGTATGACCACACGCCAAATTGACAGCCATGCTCATATAAATTTAATGCAAAAGCATTCGTCCACTATGCATACAAGCAAATAGCAGGATCTTTTCTGTTAAGCTTAACACGCTTACTGACAGAACTAAACTAATTCTCTGTGTAACCTTAAGCAAGGGTAGCCGATTAATCGTAGATCCGTGCATCCTTAAACTATAAGGTACATTCATATTATAAAGTCAATGCGCACATATCGTTAGATTTTAACTGCGCCGCACACGACAGAAGCACATTAAATTCTATCTCTAAATTACATAAGACCTGAGATATACACATTTACCACCATCTCATACTTATACGCAAAAAACATTACATACATATCCACATTACTTTTTTTGTCTGTCTCACACATTAACCCTATTCATATTCGCAATTAATATTGCTTATTACTTTTCTTATTAATGTGCTTATATTCCTAATTCATTTATGCTATTATTGCATGAAACCATATGCAATTAGTCAAGTATACTGATTTTGTGTACGTCTCTACATTCTCAATTATGTGCAGGTCCCTAGTTTATATCGTATTAAAAATGACGTATAATTCGGATACTTTCTAATGTATATTCCTACCTTCTACTTTCCTATATTATAATATAAAAATATTAAAAATTCTTCAAAAATCCTTAATTATAAAAATGTATACGCCACTAATATCTATATTCCTGTAATGTCAAATTTAATGTAACATTCTTCTAATATTCTTATTTCCTCATACGTTCTAATTTAATGAAAAATTTGAAAAATATCAACAAATTAAAATGTAATTGTATGCAAAAAACATAAGTCCTGTACAATTCCATATTCTAATAATACAAAAATTATATTAAATTCTTTAAATATTCTCAATTATTTGTTCGCCTCTAATTTTATCATTTCCATAACTCATAAAATAATGTAAAACTCAAATACTTTCCTATTTATTCATTTTATTCTCAATACACCGATATTTATGAAAAATTTACCGATTAATGCAAAACTGTATTGATTTTGATACTTGCAAAATTTCTTCGCACATAATTTATTATTATCTTTGAACATCTAACTACGTATAATTCGCTAAAATAATTCTTAAAAAAATTCGTTGTCGTGACTCCTTTTACTTTATATTTCTAACATTATAAATTTTGAAAATCCCTTCCCGTTTGCCATAATTAATGAAAAAACTGACCTCTTCATCAAAGTTTTCCGTTTTTCGTGACCTCTCGTATAGTGGTTTTTACTTCCGATTCGAATCCGGATTGTCACGAGCACCAAAACATGTCTGTGTACCGTAACAATATATATAATGGAAAGTACTACACTGAAATAAGGTTGGTAATTTTCTGAAATTAATTAACGTTCTATAATGGTGATTTTGGTAATTCTACATATTGAAGCTGCCATTCGCGTTTGTGAAGATCACGTTTCGGCTTTGAAGATTGTATAAATTAATGCCTCCAACAAATCTCTCTGTATACGGACTGCACAAGCTAATCTGGCACGACACTTTACGCACATGCATTATGACCAGCTTTCACAGAACAAGCCACTATTAATGATAAATCAATAAGTGAATATAAATTTTAACACGCACTCTTGTTCTCTATAAATCATTGTGTGTGTATTTATAAAGTCGAAAGTCGGTCAATAAAATACGAGTTTTACTTTACATTATACAATAACCGCGATTCTCTGTTAAAATTGCACACCGGCCTTATGTGTTTATAATCGGAGCATTGCCTCCATTTACCAGGTCTGATGTTAAGCTAATCAAAATGACGATACGGTTAATTAACATGTCTTTGAGTCGAGAGAGAATTGGCTATTTAAAATATCATCCCAATCACAAAATGTCAACAAACGCAGCATTGCGACATTGGGAATTATTAAAACAGGCTCTTTTTTCGTCTAAGGGTGAATTTTGATCTTATTTCTGTCTTAGAGTTAAAAGTTGTGTTATAATTCCAACATTATATATAAAATTAATTTGTAGAGAATAATAATATGTTTTGTTTATAATTTTATTCAAAATCGATATGATATATTTAAAATATATTATTTTATTAATTGAAATATATATAATGGAAAGTACTACACTGAAATAAGTTTGGTAATTTTCTGAAATTAATTAACGTTCTATAATGGTGATTTTGGTAATTCTACATATTGAAGCTGCCATTCGCGTCTGTGAAGATCACGTTTCGGCTTTAAAGATATATATATTATAGTTTTTTATAATTAATATAATGAATTATATTTAAAAAAAGTAAAATATGTACAATATAAAAAATATTGACACTATCACAAACACTAATAACTGTTCAAAGATTTAATTTAACTAACTACTTAATGATTTTATTCAATATTGTTATTAGTATATACATATTTGTATAAACCTGCTCATGTATTTATTAATTGTATACATACACAATATATTAAATATTATATTTTAACAATTGTTATAAATATATCTTATAGTTGAAGGCAGTCCGGACAGGCTAATCAAGAAACACTATCCGCTCGAATGCTATTTTGCGTTTAAAGGCAGTCTCTTTTTGCGAAAATGAAGTTCTTTCTGATCTTTATAAATAATAAATAAATACATGTCTATGCATGCAGAATAACCTGTACTCGTGTCTCCTGCAGTTTATATAATTATTTAACTAGTGCGTATGCTCTTCAGAATAAATGGATCTTCAGAATAAAGGAACAGAGCAACATGTGTCGGCAAATTCCATACAATGAATAATCGCGGTGGTTGTGAAATTAATTAAATTGATACGGTCAATAAACTTCACACGATACAAATCTCGCCGCAGTCCATTGCGAAATGCTAAAGAGGTAAGAATTGGTTTTTGATGACCTTAACTGTCTGATGTCCGGATGTGGAGTGAATCTGTAATCTTGGTGAATTAGCCAGGCTATCAGACATTTGGTTTTGCAAGGAAAATTAATCTTATATAAAACAGTTTTATTTCGAATAAAATATTGTAATCAAAATAGTATATCTTTTTATATCATTATATTATATTATTATCATTTTACTATACATTATTTATTTCAAAGAAATATTAAAGGGTTTTCTAATTCGTGTTCAATATTTAACTATGCACAAAATTGATGTCCATCTCTGTGTCTGTCCTGTCTGTTTCGGACTGCTACTTCTACTGTCGCTGATGTTACTAACAATTCTACTACTACGACGACGACTTATAGTACTACTTCTACTAACATTAATACTACTACTAATTATATTTCGACTTCTAGTATAATTTTGAGTATAAGTTGTTGCTTAACATAAGTTTTATAATAGAAAAATTATATTTCATTTAGCTTAGTCAAAACATGGGTAAAAATGAAAATTCACGCAAACAACAGTCATCACTTTGACTTCCAATATTCAAACCCCGGGGAACATCAATACCATAAATTAGTCTACGATACTTTTTTAATAACTGAAAAAAAGTAGCCGTGCTCTGTGAAAAGGGGGTTTAATGCATGTGCGTAAAGTGTCGTTCAAGATTAGCCTGTGTAGTCCACACAGGCTAATAAGGGACGACACTCTCCGCCTAAACTGGATTTTTGCTAAAAAGATACTTTCTTAAAACGAAAAAAATCAAAAATATCATAAAAGCTGAAGGTGTCGTCCTGATTAGCCTGTGGGAATTGCAGAGGCTTATCTGGGACGACACTTTACGCACATGTATTTATAAATGCTTTTATCATAAGGATGATTGTTGATTTTGCAAGTGCACTTTTTTACGATTTTCTTTAAAATTGCATCGTTAGTTGTGTTGCGGGTTCTTATATTTTTTTTAAATCCGCATGGTTGACATGCTTCATTGTACTGGAACAAGGATAAGGTCAGCAAGTAGAACCATTTAATACCACCGGAAAACTACACAAAGTCCTTTATGCGATTTATTTTCCACAATGACATTCGATGATGTAAGATGGTATACATACGGCGCAGGCCTCGAAGAATCCACTCGATCGCTCGCATATGCGATTGAAGTTGAGGGTCAGGCGAGTAATGTTTTTTTTTTAATATTCAACCGACCGGGCGATGGCTGTTTTTCAAGTTGAGAAATATAAATTCAGTTCCAGAACTTCTTCCTCAATTATACAAATTGCGAACAACTTTTCGAACGAACACAAAATAGGTTTAGTACACAAAGAAACTGCACTTTCGTTTTGACAATGAAAAATGACGTCGCGGGCACAGTACAAAATATTTCTCGTAATCAGCTACGCTCTTTTGGTAGGTGCCAGTGCTATTAGCTAATCGATTAAAGGTGAAAAAATAACAGTTAAATAGTATATATTGGTCATACCGTGAAGAATAAAATTACATTTTAATGTAAATATCAATAAAAAAAATACATAACTGGTTAATTATAATACTTCTTATATTTAATTAAAAATAAACAGAAACAATAATTATTAATAAACAGAAAGTTTAAAAAAGGTTCTGGTTGATCATAACTATAAATATAGATATATTTTTAATGCAGGGCGAGTAAATTAAAGTGAAGGGCGAGTGGATTGTCAGGCCTACTCGCCCTGCAGGACGTGTGGCTCTGGAAAAATTATTCAAGGCATGTGCGGTAAATACTGAAAATAGACAAAGAAACTAAATAAGCTATATTACTAAAAGACATTGACGGAGGACCTTTCTAATTTAACAAATCAACATTTACGTATAAACACATATTGACTTCAAAAGTACAAATACTGCAGTTGCATTCAGAAACTAGATTATTAAAGATTCATAAAATTATAACAATAGTTATATAAATGAAGAATTTAAGCTCTAAAGGTTAAAAAACGAAATGAGCACAAGTACGAACAAATTTGGGTACGAATCCAGCAATCTATAAAAACCGAAATGGAGAGAGTTAAACAAGAAAGAATTACTGCTAAAGTAATGATTACATATAGAAATAATTAAATTCTTAGTGACTTACACCATGCAACCTACATAACGCTGCATTTATATGAAAATTGATGGAACAAAATTTAGTTCAAACATGGCTGACGTAAAAAAATACACGAGGCACACAATCGACAGAAAAGATAACCAACTATCGAAAAGAAGCGAAGAGCTAATTAGCGACAAGAGGTACTCCCAGTTAATCTGGGGGACACGACACGACACTCCCCATCTAATATCTTTAAAGATATTACATTGAAATTATTATAGAAATGTATCAACGATATAACAATCAGCCGAATTAAATTCAAAAGTTGAAAATTCCGTTTTGCGAAGTCTTATGAGTTCTGGACTCGAAATATCTAGGGCCTTAGATAAATCAAATACAGAACCGCAAAAGGCATTCTAATTCAAAAAGACTTAATACAAAATGTGTGTTTTACATAAAAAATTTACTAGTAGAAAAATTTGAAACAAGTTACAAATATTTCGCTAATTTAGTAATTATGAGCTAATTACTGCATATTGCAAGTATTACTTAATAAGAAATTTTAAAAAATGTGAAAACTGGAATACAATTTTACAGTTAACTTATGATAAACTCACTATTCAAACTATAGCACTTTAAGAGCACATATAACGTTCCATCTGAACGGCTTCTTAAAAGTTCCACATCAGTCAATTTTATTTATAAAAACACTAACAACACTGTTTCTGTGACTGGTCTAACAAAATAGACTGGTTTATCGTCTTTAATTACACAAACTTCAACTTTGCGAATTTTCTCATCAGTACTTGGAAACAATTTGCTCACTCTTCCTAAAGGCCAATGATTGCGAGGTACTTCATAATCTTTGAGCATAACTACATCATTAAGCTTTAGGGGGGCTCGATCTGCATGCCACTTAGATCTTGCTTGAAGGGACTCGAGAAACTCTTTTCTCCAACGCAACCAAAATTACCCTGCAAGATACTGGACACGTTTCCATTGATCTTTGTATAAGTTTTTAATGGATTGGTGATCAACAGGCTGTTGATCAGGATCTAATTTCAAGTTCAGTAGAGCTGATGGACTCAAAACTTGGGGGCATTCTGGGTCTGAGGAAACTGGTACAATGGGACGTGCATTCACGATCGCACTAACCTCGGCCATAAGCGTAACTAATACATCATGAGTAAGGTTATGCACATTAGATAGCATAGTTTCTAGTCTACAGACCCCAATCATCATCTCCCAGACCCCTCCCGTGTGTGAGCTGTGAGGGGCATTGAAAATCCACACAGTGCCAGACCTATGAAGATAACCTTTCATTTGTTCATCTTCAAACATTGACAGCATCGACGCCAATATGAGCGGTAGCATCCACAAAATTTGTACCGCAATCGGACCTGAAACACTTTTACAGGACCACGACTTGCATTAAAACGTCTAAGGTCGTTTATAAATGCTGATGAAGACATTTGATCGACTACTCCAATTTGTACTGCTCGAATCGTGAGGCACGTAACTGAACTGCCCAGCGCTTACAACAAGCCTATGAACTGCGAGTTTTACGAGAAACAACTTGCCACGGGCCGAATACGTCGACCCCTACATAAGAGAAAGCATACGTTTGCTCTGTTCTATCTGTCGGGAAGTCCGACATTTTTTGAGTCTCAAACTTTCCCCTTAGTTTCTTACATGTCACACAGTTAAATATAAGAGAGGATATAATGCGTTTCCCCCCTATAAGATCCAATAGCCTGACTGTCTACTTGCACCTTCAGTAAACAAGCGCCCTTGATGATACACGGATTCGTCTAATGAGCAGTTTAGTAACATGATGATTTCTAGGCAATATAATGGGACGTTTCTCCTCTACGGACACATTACTTTGACTAAGGCGACCACCTACTCTAAGCAAACCTACATCATCAAGGAACAGATCCAAGGACAATAGGGGATTTCCCTTGCTAAGAGGATTCTTTGAAGACAAAGCTTCTATTTCTTCTCTAAAATTTTCATACTGAACCTCTTAAAGGATTAATGTCTTGGCTCTAGACTTAGTTTCTAAAGACCGAGACTCTAAGCATACATGCCAACCTTTACACTTCACAGATCCTTTGATAGATAGGACAATGTACATCAATACACCCATAGCAAACACCAACCTTTCCCATGAGGAAAAGTGTTCGAAACGGCTTGTTCCTAAAGGTGAATTTTTCTCTGCACAACTTACCATGACAACTACATTACGCACTTCACTATCTGACTGAGGATCAACTAATGGATAAAACTCTGGCAACGGCTCAGTAAGCTCTTGCAGGAAAGATGGAGCTAACAACCACATACTATCTTTCAACTGTTGAGGGCAACTACATCTTGTACCTATATCTGCGGGATTTTTCTCTGAACAAATGTATCTCCACTGTTTAGGAGTACTTACGAGTCTAATCTTCTGTACTCTATTGCTTACATACGTATAGAATCTACGTGACTGGTTGTTTATGTACCCTAGTACAACTTCACTATCTGTATAAAACACTACCTGGGTAAACTCTACATGCAAGTTCTCTACGACTATCGAAAATAGCTCAGTCACTAATACCGCGGCACAGAGCTCTCAGCGTGGTATTGTGTGTCCCTTTACTTTTACTCATAACAAAACTAGCTTGCTTGGTATTAATAACCAACAATGTAAGCTACCGCTGCAATGGCTTTCTCCGAAGCGTCAGAAAACAGGTGTTATTCTTATTGGTGCATCTCCGACAGAGATATGTTGAAAAGAGGCCTTGGGACTTTGATACACTCCAACTCTTTCAAACTTTCTAACCAACACTGCCACCTAATCTCAAACTCAGAAGGCAACGGTTCGTCCGAGCCTACACCACTAAACATGACATCTCTAAGTATTACTCTACCCACTATAATAACAGGAGCTAAGAAGCCAATGGGGTCGAACACACTATTTATGATGGACAATACACTTCTTTTGGTCAATGGCTTATTCTGTACATGATACCTGAACAGAAAACAGTCTGAGTTCAAATCCCACTCAAGCCCTAGACTACGTTGTACGGGTAGGCTTTCAAGATCAAAATCAAATGGTTCAAAACCACCGCTAAGTCTTCCTTGGGAAAACCTTTCATAACGTCAGGTTTATTTGAAATAATTTTATGAAGACGAATTCCTGTTTCCGACAGACATGCTTGTGAACGTTGGAGCTAATCCACAGCCTGGGGAACGGTAGAAAATGAGGTAAGCCCATCGTCTACATAAAAATCATTATGCACAAACTGCCTTACATCGTCATGCGATTTCTCAACAGACTTTCTTAAAGCGTAACTAGCTATAGCTGGAGATGGGCTGTTACCAAACACGTGTTTGGACATACGATACTCTACAAGTGGCTTTGAGACATCGTTATCTTCATGCCAAAGAAAGCGGAGATAATCTCGATCACTCTCGTGAACTCCAAAACAATAGAACTTTTGTTCTATATCTACCGAAACTGCAACTAGCTCACGCCTTAACCTAAGCAATACACCAAGAAGGCTGTTGGTGAGATCTGGGCCTTGTAGTAATACAGAATTCAATGATACGCCATCAAACCGAACAGACAAGTCGAAGACAACACGGATTTATCCTGTAGCTTTGGAGCGATTTCTGCATGGCCATTAGCAAGTAATTCACCCATTAATTCAACGAAATTCTGTCTCTTGTCTGGGTTCTTACTCAAATTAGCTTGGAGACTTTTTGCTCTTTGGTGCGCCTGTGCTTTGTTATTTGGGATTTTATGACGGGGTGACCTAAAAGGAAGGGGGGCAGACCACCTATTCCTAGAATCAAGGACGAGCCCGTCACTCATGATGGCCAAAAAACCTCTATCATCTATAGACAACGATTCCTTATCGTCACGGACAGTAGACGTGAACACATAATCATACGTCATCTGTGATGACATGTGATCAAGGTTTAATACATTATTACATGGTTTGAACAAAGTATATCTACCATTGTCTATAACATAGGTTGAATTGCAGTCATAATCATATGCCACTTCGCCCATTTCCTTTGACTCAGACTCATGGATTTTCTAGGACACGGATGCAAAAGTGAAGCTCGTCCATCACCCACAACAAAGGTCTTCATAACATTCACAACTGGGATAATGTGTGCACTACCTAAACAGACCTCACCTACCACAACCAACCAAGAGGCAAGAGTTGTGCAAAAGGGGAATCTTTCGGACCTAAGCGTTGATCCATGACGTGATGTACGTCTGGGATGTCACGGCCAAGCAACAACAACATTTTTAAATTGCTATCTATCTCTGGGATTAAGGGGGCTATATCTGACAAATGTGGGTGATTGGCTGCCACACTAGGTGTAGGAATCTCATTCCTGTTTCTTGGTATATCATGACATTCTAACACAGTAGGGAGATCAAAATGTACACTTTTATCAATGCATTCAACAACCAAATTGTCTGATTCTCTACCAGATTTAACAGAAACACCATTACATGATGACATTGTATACTCAACAAACTTGCCAGTTACATTTATGAGCTGAAATAATTCTGGCTTTGCTAGACATCTTTTACTTTGATCATCAATGGTAGCATAACACTGAACACAGTTATCTGGGTTATCTTTGACATATACATTGACAAGCATAATTTTTGCACACGATTTACCAACAACATTTACACCACAAATTTCAGTACATTTGTTATCAATGTTCTGTTTCTGTTCTGTAGATCTGTTGATCTGCTGTCTGTCCCTTCTCCAGGTAGATGCTTGCTGTTTCTCCCCACCATGAGAGTCTGTGGGTTTCTGGGTATTACAAACTTTACAGTCGCGAGCTTGATGAGCTCCGGAATAGCACCTAAAGCACAACTTGTTTTCAAAGAGAAACGTCTTCTTCTCCTCCTCCGTCTTACATTTGAAATTTCTGCATTCGGCTAGAGAATGGGGAGCTCCATTGTGGATTAAACATTAATTAATAGATACACTAGACACATTAAATTTCTGATCGCGATGAACTCCAGTTTTTGCTGCTGCAATACGACCGCTGTATGCTGGTTTCGAAGACGATGAATCGTGAACCCTTTGTCTACCACAAGTACTGGAACCTTTTGTTGGCTGGGATTCATAAAAGAAACTAGGGTCGTTGTATATAACGCTGTACTTTTTCACGAAGCTCGTAAATATACTGAACGGTGGGAATGGCACACCATGAAGTTCCTTGTAGTGAGATGCATGGGTTATCCATTTCTGCTGAAGACTGTGGGGCAACTTACCCACCATAGGATTTACGCCGATCGAAGAATCGAAGTACGATAACGTTTTGCTGTATTTGGGATTAGTCATCAACACCTCAATCTCTTGTAAGATGTCTGCTAAGTCATAGAGTTTAGCTCTATCTTTATTTGTCAAACAAGGAAAAGCTTGCAGTCGGTTTGAAAAAGAATTTAGTACACATTCTGGTGAGCAGAATCTTTCGTCCAACCCATGCCAAATCTGATTCAACGCTTCATCTCTATCATGAAGATAGGCTGTTCTTAAGCTTATCGCGTGCTTCCTATAGCTGGGACCCAGATATTTGATAAGAAGATGAAGATCTATTTCTTCACTACTGTTTATGACCATTTCCTTGCTGACGGACTGGAAGCTAGATTTCCATGCTTGATAATTAGCACATGTGTCATTAAAGTGTGTAAGTCTTGACAGAATAAGGTTGTTAAGAAGTTTCCCCGATAATGGGAATTTCCGTATTTTGCTGTTTACTAAGAATTATCCCCGATAGTTCAATCTTTTCCATCTCCGCAATTACTATTTTACTTTTTTCAAGTTCATCTCCTTCCATGTACATATTGGATAAACTATCAAGCCCTTTAATAATTTCGTCCATCGCAAAATCCAACTGCTTGCAAGCGTCGTTCACTGTCGCGCTACATGCATTTCCCTCCAAATTTGACACTACCTTTTTTATTGCTCTGGTAAAATTAGTTTTCAGTCTTATTTTCTCCCTCTTCAACAAAATCTCTGTCTTTAAATATTCAACTGGATCCATCGATCACTCAATTTAGAAACCACGCTCTGCTACCAAATGTTAAGAAGTTTCCCCGATGATGGGAATTTCCGTATTTTGCTGTTTACTAAGAATTATCCCCGATAATGGGAAATCCGTAATTTACTATTTCCCCGATAGTTGGAACAATATAAACGCCAAATACCCGCTTTTGGTATGAGCATTTATTAACGATCCAAAATATATATACAATCCTTGTGTCAAATCCAGTACATCACTAAGTAACGACGTCACGTCTTTAACGTTACGTCACAAATCGACGTCACGTCATGGAACCAATCCGCTGGTACCAATTAAACGTTCAAATCTAATGCCCAAATATCTTTCCTTAGGAGAAATTGTGCTGCAACACTAGATTCATTTACAGGTTTTTCTTGCTTTAATACAGGATTCAGTCGGATTGGCTGCTATAAAGCGGTTTACCTTTGCAACAGAGTCCTCAGCTGGTAGAAAATCACCTATAACCGATCCATTATGTGACGCACATGTTGGATTTGCTAGCTCCTCAGCTTCAGTAGCCAACGCTGCTGCTTCCCTTTGATATTTTTAGAGCTCGAGATCAGCATTAATGTACGCCTGCTTTTTCATCAGTTCGATCTCTTTTTCGACAAACTCGAGTCTAATTTTGGCAGCCTTTGCCTCGGTGGCCTTCGATAAGGCCACGCTAGGTGACGAAGATTTATCACTATTGCTTATTGTTTCCAGTTTCTGGTCCTTGAGCGCCCTTATATACTTAAGGCAGTCCCTTATTCTAGCCTCTACTTGTTCAAATGAATTTTCAAGCCATGTTGATAAGGTTTGGCTTTCAGTTGTTTTTACCCCGTCCAAATATTTGAAAAGAGTCGCATATGCGACTTGAAAATTTTTTAACAATTTGTCACAATCGTCCCTATAACTATTTTAATTGGTTATGGAACTGCTTTCCGATAGATGAAAGTCTGACAAGATAAATTCTTCTAGTCCACTCAAATGATATTTGTACTGATTGGTCAGTTCGCCGCTGCGTTGATGATACAACTCCATGGCTTTATATGTTTGTTGTCTCAACTTTCTTGTTTCCATGCAAACGTTATAGGTAGGTTATTTACTGTAGTGGAACAAGTATAAGGCCAGCAAGTAGAACCATTTAATACCACCGGAAAACTACGCAAAGTCCTTAATGCGATTTATTTTCCACAATGACATACGATGATGTAAGATGGTATACATGCGGTAAATACTGAAAATAGACAAAGAAACTAAATAAGCTATATTACTAAAAGACATTGACGGAGGACCTTTCTAATTTAACAATTTAACAGTGTAGTGTTTTGACCGAAATGATTATGACCGTTCTGTCTTGACCTACTTTGGGACCGGTGCGCGGGTAAGTTGTTCCTTTTACTCACTTCATGATTACTTCATTGGCGACGAGGTACGTTGTTTACTCACTCGGAGTAAGGAGGGTAACTTTTCTACAAGTTTTGTCCTTTTTTCATTTAAAAGTCAGTCTTTTTCATTTCTATTAGGTCCAGACTACATGCTTTAAGGATATTTACGGATTTAATTGAGAATTTAGGCAATTGTGAGCGATTTAAAAGCTTGCATTTTTTATCGCACATGGACATCGTGGTCTGCAAAAAACGTGGTCTTTGCTTCCAAATTAGTTTTTTTGGTCCTTTATTGAATTTATTCATTTATTTATGGTTTTGAATAGCATTCTATTGCATTCATTAACCAGGCCCATTGTTTTTTATTCCGAATTCTGACTTTGTATTTTGACTGTTTTGTTTTGTTTGTGTGTTTGTGATATATTTTTTTAAGGTCTTCATTGGTAAGAATACAGTTTGTTTTGTTATAACTTACCCTACCCAATAATGGCCTTAATGAACATAAATTTTGCAACGGATGAAGAGGTCCGTTTGCTTCCGGGGATTGGCGCAAAGCGTGCAACCCTCTTGCTTCAGTTGAGGGATAAGTATGGCCAGCTAGATGAGCAACTGCTTTCCATTGTATTTGGTGGCCCTGTCCCTAGAAATGTTTTGGACATGGTTGACTTCACTCCTAATATACAAAATGTTGAGGTTCCATTCCAAACAGAGGAAGGGGAGGAGTTGTCTAGCTATGATAATGTCCCTGATTTCCAGAATATTGCGAGTGCTCTCACAAGCGAGAAGCAGTCTCGAGCGGTCTCCAATCCTGACCAGCTTGCAGCATTGTTCTCAAGGGTAGAGCATTCATATTCCGCAATAGGGGATATCACACGGCATCTTAGCTCCTTACCGGAGGTACCAAGTTCACAAATGGAAAGAAGCAGACATCAATACATTGAAAGTTCAAAAAGGCTAAGCTTTAATTACTCCACAACTGAAGCACACAACTTGGGCACTGACAAATATGCGAATAGGATGCATAAAGCCAATGCACCCCAAGTTCGCACAAAGCATCATGAAGTCATTAGTGTCCAAAAGGAGTACTCTGGCAGAGATGTTTCTAGTTCTCGCCATCAAAAACAATGTCGCAAATCTCTGTCAGGTTCTCGATCTCGTGACCCTTCTGAAAGTGGGTCATATGAAGGTCGACAAAGTTCAAAGAGTAAGGTTGAGCTTGTAGGTCATGGTCAAAGGCTCCGTGACCAAAAAGGCTCACGACCCCATGACCTTTCTAAAGCAAGGAGCTCGTATACAAGACGTCAAATGCGCACTAAGAGTAATGACTCGTGTTCAAGCTCTAGCTCATATGACCGGTCACGTGATAGGTCACACAAAGATATTAAAATATAGGTCTCATAGACATAAACACCAATATTTGTCAAAAAGTAGAACGTCAAGTGACTCCTCAGAGTCTCGGTCTCGGTCACTTATGCGACATAGGTAACACTACGCCAAAAGTAGTGCGTCACCAAAGTACCACGCAAGAAAATTCTAAATCTAGATTTTACTTTAGTGACTCATCAAGCGAATCTGACCAAATGTCCGATCATGGATATCATGCTAGTCATCATGGCAATTCTAAGCGGTTGCCTAAAAATTTGCGCTTTGATGGGAAGGGAAGCTGGTTAGCTTTTAAACAAAAGTTTGAGAGCTATAGGAGGGTTGGTAAGTGGACTGATGGCGAAAGTCGGGACTACCTTAATTGGTGCCTAGACGGCAAAGCACTAGACTTTTTTGCCATTTCCACTCAAATGGGGGAAAACTATTCTTTCAAGAAAATAATGCGGAAGTTAGAAGGCCGGTTTGGGGCTAAGGAATTGCCAGAGACTAGTCGTGCTAAGTTCCAGCAAGAGTCTCAAAAAGCAGATGAAGCGCTTGAGGACTGGGCCGACCGTGTTTTGACATTGGCTACTCCTGCCTTTCGGCACCTCCCCGAGAAACATTGTTCTCGGAAGGCTATTTCCAAATTTTGCCAAGGTTGCATTGACAAAGAGTCTGGCAAGCATGCCTGTTTCGAGCAACCACGTACCATTCAAGAAGCTCTTGACAAGGTCCGCCATCATCAATATATTACACAAGCAATTGATGGTAAACGTACGAATCGTTCAAAAGCTGAGCCATCCTTGAATACGGTTCAATCGGAAACTGACTCCCGTTTTTCCCAGTTAGAGAAAGCTATCCAGCAACTCTCAAAACAACTTGAAAAACTGAATTTGCCGAAAAATGACCGTGTTGTCGCAAAAGCCGCTCCACCTAAAAAACGTGCGTTTTTACCGGGCGTTGAGTGCTTTTTCTGCCACAACAAGGGTCATGTTCAACCAGATTGTAGGCGCGTATTGTCAGAGCTGACGGTGAAAAGCCACTGATTTGCTTTGTCAATTCGTCCGACAAAATTCCAAACATTGAAACGTGGCAAGTTAGTAGGAACTGCACATGAGACATTAGAAATAGTAAATATACCCCTTTATTCAGGAGCTATTCCTCTAAATCCTTTAGCAACCTCCAATGTTGAGTCTAGCAAACCTAATGTTGTGAACACAAGGTTAAGTGGTAGGGAGATCAATTGTGCTTCAGTCAATGTTGACAACATTGATTGCGGTCTTCCTACACTTCCTGAACACCTGAAAGAGGTGTTCCAACTTTCCAAGGAAAAGCTTACTGACTGTCAGTCCATTAAGCTTTCCAGGCTACTCACTGAGTATTCTGATGTATTCGCAGAGAGCGAATATGATCTTGGAAACTTCACTAGTATTGAACATACTATTGACACGGGCGATGCGAAGCCTATAAAGCAACACATGCGCCGTACCCCACCATGTTTTGTAAATGAGGAAGAAGCTCATCTTAAGAAAATGTTGGATGCTGGAGTTAGTGTCTGAATGGGCATCGGCTCCACTGCTTATCCGTAAACGCGACGGATCTGTACGTTGGTGCATCGATTACCGTGCTTTGAACAATGTTACTATAAAAGACACATTTCCACTCCCCCTAGTAGAGGATTGTTTGGATACATTGTCTGGTAACATATGGTTTTTGAAGTTAGACGCCAACTCGGCTTACTGGCAAGTTAAAGTCAGTGAGCCTGATAGAAAGATAGAAAACTGCGTTTGTAACCAAGTATGGCCTGTTTGAACATGTCAGGATGGGTTTCAGACTCACGAACGCGCCGGCAACATATTCCCGCGTTGTGAACCTGGTACTTAGAGGTCTGACTTGGAAAACAGTCCTCGCGTTTCTTGGTGACATCCTAGTTATGGGAAAGTCCTTTGAGGACCACCTTAACAATCTTGCAGAAGCTCTACTTAGGTTCCGGTTACATGGCTTAAAACTTAAACCTAAAAAATGCATATTTTCCAACAAGAAATTAAGTTCTTGGGTAGGATGGTGGGTGGTAGTAAGCTGTGGATGTCACAAAGTGATATTCAAACTGTAGCTGAATGGCCCACAACACTCTGCTCTAAGGATGTTAAAAGGTTTTTGGGTTTTGCTAACTACCATAGAATGTTTATACAGAACTTTGCAAAACTTGCACAACCTCTGTATAACCTAACAGGCAAGAATTTGTTCAGGTGGTAAGAAAAGGAACAAGAGGCATTTCAAAAACTTCGTCAGGCCTTGGTACAGCCACCTGTCCTGACGTTGCCAACCAGTGTTGACCCGTTCATTCTCGACACTGATGCCTCAGACTCTGGTATCGGTGGTGTACTTAGTCAGGTTCAGGCAGGGCAAGAGTGTGTCATTGCATATGGCAGCTTGGTTTTAGCGCCCGAGCAGAAAAAGTACTGCACCACCAGAAAAGAACTACTGAGCATTGTACGTTTCACACGACAGTTTAAGTACTATCTCTTGGGACGAGTGTTCACAGTTCGTACAAACCATTCAAGTCTGACTTGGTTGTTGAAATTTAAGGACCCTCAAGGGCGATTGGATAGATGGCTGGAGGAGCTGGCACAATACCACATGGTGGTACAGCATAGTTCAGGGTCTTAGCATGCAAATGCAGATGCCCTATCTCGAATCGCTCCCCCACTGTCTCCTTGTCCATCATATGTGACAGGTATTAAGCCCAGAGATTTGCCTTGTGGGGGTTGCCAATATTGCACCAAGGCAGACAAGCAATGGGGAAGTTTTACCGAGGAAGTGGACAATTCTATAGGGCTGTCCACAGGCGGTAGTCTTTCCTTTGCTAAAGTACATTTCATTCAGGAAACTAGTCCTGTGGATCACCATGATAAACCCTCTGCTGGGACAGGACCGAAGCAGGGTCCTCAGCATGATGGGCGCGTGAGGGACCCGGGAGGACAAGTATCTGAATGTTTGGTCTGGTCAGATCAGCTTACAAATTGCCTGCACGCAGAGGTTTTGCCAAAATCCTGCAATTGTGATTCCTGTTTTGAAATAGCCATATCACGTGACCCATTGAACGTTTGCACTATAAAATCTCAATTAGAGGCAACTCCTGAGAATCCAGCAAGTTGGGGTTTTACCAATCAAGAATTGTGCTCTGCTCAGGAGAGAGATACAAATTTACATTTCATTCTTTCTTGGCTGCTGGAGAATAAGGCACCAGATGAAGGTGTATTATTTTTGTCTAGCCCTGAGGCCAAGTATTTCTGGATAAACAAAGAAATGTTCAGTCTGCTGGACAATGTTTTGTTTAGAAAGAAAGATGACTCTCCTGAATTGGAATAAGTTGTGCCCAAAGAACTTAAAAACATGCAATTAGCTGGCATCATGATATACCTTCTTCGGGCCACCAAGGGGTAGCACGCACAAAGGCAAAATTAAAGGAAAAATTCTTTTGGTTTCATTTGGCTAGAGATGTCAAGTCATATGTTTTGTCATGTGATGTGTGCAGTCGAAACAAGAACAAGGGACAAAATTGTCACAAAACCAGGTTTTCATTGTGAAAAAAAAAATCTGATAAAGGGAGAAAACTCAAACTGAACTTTTGAAATGAACAAACAAAATTAACCCCCTTTGTAAGTTTGTTTTTAAAAAAAATCTAATTTTAGTCGTGGCGACCTTGACATTGGAGATATTGACGTGATTCTTTCGTGCGACACACCGTCCCATGATGGTGAACAAATGTGCCAAATGATTTTAAAATCTCACAATGAATGACATAGTTATGGCCAGGACAAGCTCATTTATGGCCATTTTTGACCTTTGAACTCAAAGTGTGACCTTGACCTTGGAGATATCGACGTAATTATTTCGCGCGACACACCGTCCAATGATGGTGAACAAATGTGCCAAATGATTTTAAAATCTGACAATGAACGACATAGTTATGGCCCGGACAAGCTTGTTCCGCCCGCCCGCCAGCCCGCCAGCCAGCCAGCCAGCCAGCCCGCCAGCCAGCCAGCCAGCCAGCCCGCCCGCATTCGCCAATCTAATAACCAGTTTTTTCCTTCGGAAAACCTGGTTAAAAACAAAGCTTATGGGGTAGTACCCATGACTGAATATCAGGCAGGTGCTCCCATGGAACGGGTACACATTGACTTTTTAGGTCCCTTACCTAAAACTGATAATGGCAATGAGCATTGTTTGGTAATGGCTGACCAATTTACTAAATGGGTTGAATGTGTACCACTTCCATCACAAAAAGCTGATGTCACAGCTAAGGCTGCTATTGACTCATTTTTCTCGAGGTTTGGCTATCCATTTAAATTATTTTCTGATCAGGGTCGAAACTTTGAAAGTAAGCTGTTTGAAACACTTGACAAAGCACTGCAAATTCACAAATCTCGAACAACACCCTATAGACCATCAGCGAATGGTCAGGTTGAGAGATTCAACAGGACTCTGATGGATGCAATAAGATGTTTTCTTGGCAAGTCTCAACACAGGTGGGACATGTATATGCAGCAAATAGCGGGTGCCATCAGGGCTTCAGTAAATTGCAGTACGGATTATACACCTAACCGGTTGATGCTTTGCCGTGAGGTGAATACCCCTGCACAACTTATGTTCCCCAATGAACAACAAAAGTCTGAATGTACTGATGACTAGGTTCGAGACTTGACTGAAAACATTGAAAGAGCTCATTCTGTAGCAAGAGATACACTCAAAAACATCCTTAAACGTATGAAAAGAAATTACGACATTAAAGTATTGCTGCGGCCATATGCAGTAGGTGACATTGTCTATTTGTTGGATACAGCTATCAAAAAAGGCAAGTGTCGCAAGCTGTGTTCACCTTGGAAATGACCCGATTTAATTTCTAAAAAATTTTCAGCCTATTTGTATCAAGTGCAGCTAAGGAACGCATTCTTTGTTGTGAACCATGACAGGATAATGCCCTGTCGCGATCGCAATATTCCTGACTGGATTGTAAGGCTTAAATCTCATATTCCAGGTGCAGTCATTGATGCACCTCCTTGTGAGGAAACCGATTTGTACTATGTCTGTCGAACACCTTGGGATGGTCGCTTTATGATACAATGTGATTTTTGCGATGAATGGTTCCATGGCTCATGTGTTAATGTAACATCCACTGAAGCACTTGATACTAACAAATACAAATGCCCAACTTGCCGTAACAATTAATGCCTTTATTAACTAGTTACAGTATATGCTGAAAAAGTTATGTTTCAACTAACATGTTATTAACAAAAACTGATAAATGTAAATAAAGGGTGTCACAGAAATAATGTTGTGTGTTACAGAATGGACCTTGAAAATTTAATTGACATGACGGAGGCAGAGGCTGAGGCCCTCCTCCATTCTGATAGTGAGGCCCCGGAAATTGAGCATGGATCCAAAGACCCTGAAACTTGTCAGGAACCAGAGGTCCTGGTTTATCCCGGTCCAGTAGCGCTGTCTAAAATAGGGCAGCCTACCTCAAAACGCCCATGACATCGAACGAGTTTTAGGAAACGACAGCGGTCATTGGTTAAAGTAGGCATGCCTGCCTCCCATTATCGTGGTGACTGTCTGCCGCACTCGGCTGCGCAGTCATCATGCACAATCACTCATCCAAGTAGCGCTGTAGTAGGAATTCCTATTCCATTGATGAGTGAGGAAGACAATATTGGGAGTGAGCTATCTGAGCTAGCCCCAATTTCGGCTAAGCTCATGATTAGCCGATCCATGCACGGCAGTGGCTCGCATGGATGTCCATGTGAGTCAGGTCCGACAAAAATTGGACAAACAGGAAATGCCCACTAACCTGGGGTGTTGTGTGCCCGGCTGTACTCTTGAGGGACAAGATCTTCCTCGAGTACATGCTTTCAGGCATCACATCCCAGGAATATTTGAATACCGTTTGCCATGTAATGATGCATCATTGGCTAAGGGTCGAGTAATGGCACTGACCCAGGTGGCGACATGGTTGCTTCGCCGTCCTTGCATATTGTCTGAGCTGGTTGACCTTGTTAACCGACAAAGAGTGCTTGCAGTGTCGAGTGTCCCAAGATTGTAGGCAAGCGATGGTGGAAGTATGCAACTATTTAGTGGTTTCGGTCCCTCAACAATATGTCCTGTCACCTGCCAACTCCCCTGCCGTGTTAATCCACTGGCGCGCCCTAAGTATACTAGCTGCAATCCTTCAGCCAGAAGACAGGGACTATTGGATATCGATTTTCCCTTGTCCTTCTGACATACAGCTTCAGTCAGTTAAGAGTCTACCGGTGGCTTTCGATTCGCATTTTCATATTGACCGGTTGAGAAATGCGGCTCAGGTCCCTTGCATGTCGGTTGATGAGTTGATGGAGCTGGGTCAGGTGGAGGATCACCAGCGAGTAAGATTGGTTGGTGGCATTGGGATCTTTTGTGATCCCAAGACCTTCCCATCCCCCAAAGACATGTCAGGTCTACCATCCAATGTTGGAGTGGTAGTCGGACTGCACCCAAAACACTCTACTATGAGCAAGGACCGCATTAACAATGCTCTAGATCGCGTCCGCAATATGCTCAAGTGTGAAAGGGTGGTTGGCCTTGGTGAAATTGGTCTGGATCACTCAGTACCTGATAAACAGTGGCCACGCCAGAATGATTTAGTGCGTGCAATGTTGCACATGATCAATGATCGCCATGTGGTGGTCGTTCACTGTCGTGGGGTATCTGGTGACAGTGGAGTGGAGGCCTATCTTCAGCTTCTGCACCTTCTGAGTCCCATTTCAAGGACTCAGAGATTTCATGTCCATTATTTCACGGGCGACACATATGTCTTAACAATGTGGCTTGCAGCCTTCCCGAACAATTTCTTCAGTTTTAATAGAAATGTTCAGGGATTCAGTATGGACCAATCTGAGGCTTTTCTTGATGTAAATAAGCTCCTTCTTGAGACAGATGCTCCCTACTTCCGTGCGACTGGCAAATGGTTTTCAGCACCAAATTAGCTCTTTCGAATTGCTGAGGGTGTTGCCAAGTGCCGAAGCGTACCGGTAGAGCATGTCCTTGAGGTGAGCTGCAATAATGCCCTCAGATTGTACAGAATGCAGTAGTCATCTCTGTGCTGTAGGTTTATTGTTATTAGATACTTGAGTGATTCATAAATATAATTTGTCATATTCAAGCAAAGATGATAAATTCGTGCATTTAAATTGTGTTACCTTCTCAGAAGTTACTGAGTAGAGGTTATCTTAAATAATGCATAGGCTTTAATTTGTTATCTTTTAGCAAAGATGATAAATTCATGTATTTAATGTTTTTGTGTACCTCCTCAGAAGCTACTGAGTAGAGGTCACCATCAATGTTCCTTTTAGGATCCTGATTAATTTACTTGTTAAATACCTGTAAATTCAGTAAATATAGGAATTACCTGTCTGCACCTGGATGTATAACTTATATCGAAATTAGTCCTTGTTTGTTCTCTGCCATTATTAAGTTCTTTTTAAATAAAGTAGGGGGTAGTGTAGTGTTTTGACCAAAATGACTATGACCTTTCTGTCTTGACCTACTTTGGGACCGGTGCGCGGTTAAGTTGTTCCTTTTACTCACTTCATGATTACTTCAACATCCACGTATAAACACATATTGACTTCAAAAGTACAAATACTGCAGTTGCATTCAGAAACTAGATTATTAAAGATTCATAAAAGTATAACAATAGTTATATAAATGAAGAATTTAAGCTCTAAAGGTTAAAATACGAAATGAGCACAAGTACGAACAAATTTGGGTACGAATCCAGAAATCTATAAAAACCGAAATGGAGAGAGTTAAACAAGAAAGAATTACTGCTAAAGTAATGATTACATATAGAAATAATTAAATTCTTCAGTGACTTACACCATGCAACCTCCATAACGCTGCTTTTATATGAAAATTGATGGAACAAAATTTAGTTCAAACATGGCTGACGTAAAAAAATACACGAGGCAAACAATCGACAGAAAAGATAACCAACTATCAAAAAGAAGCGAAGAGCTAATTAGCGACAAGAGGTACTCCCAGTTATCTGGGGGACACGACATTCATTCTTTAGAGCAATTCGTTATTCGCTATACCCCTAAAGCCGTATGGAAAGTTACCGCATAATATAAGTTCAATGTGCCTTACTAACGTTGTTTCATTTCATGTATTATTCATTTTAAGATTTGCATTATATCGCTAAATCCGACTTTGATTTTTTCATTTTATTTTCTTTCGTTACACCTTTACGTTACAGAATCATAGATCGATGCAAAATAAACAGTATTTTAAAAAAATACTACGCATTTCATAGCCACTTGCTTTTCGAGAAAGACCATTGTACATATATCGTTGTGACGTCTATTCTTGCCTGTTAGCATATGATTACTAGACTTGTTTATAGACGAGACTGCCTTACTAAATCTGATTCGCCGGGGCCATCGTTGATGTCAGAGCTTATAAAGCCTCTAAATTGAACAATAGTAGTATATAAGACTTAAGTATATTTTTTATAAGCCGGGTTGCATAAATATGGCCGCTGTTACAGAGACAGGCTTAATTTACAGTGACGCTAGTCAACCCCGGTTGACTAGAATCGGCCTCATGTCACCCAAGGGTGACATTAATCGGCTTCTAGTCATCCCGGGTGACAAGAATCGGCTTGAAGTCACCCCATGGTGACATGAATCGGCGTCTAGTCACCCCCGGTTGTCTTGTGAGCCATTTCAGGTCGACAATGACCCAATGAGCCTGAGTAAGCTATCTCGTTCCAATGAGCATTTCCATCGTTCCAACGAGTTAGCTATGCCGTCACAACGACTTACTAAGTCGTTCCTAAGAACTTGTTAAAGGGGCCTTTCCACGTTTTGGTTAATTGACAAAATTAAAAAAATTGTTTCAGATTCGCAAATTCTCGTTTTAGTTATCATATTTGTGCGGAAACAGTAATACTGAACATTAACCATGTTCTAAAATAGCCATTATTTGCATCTTTTGACGATTACAAAACCTGAAATTTATAAAGCGTTTCAACGCGAAACGATTGAATAATTTGGAGAGTTCTGTTGTTGTCGTGATATTTCGTGAAACTACGAGAATTGCTTATATAAAGTATAAAATACATCGTTCATTGCATGAGCACGGATGGCCGAGTGGTCTAAATGGTAGACTTTTACTCCAGAACTCCAGGGTCAGTGGTTCGAGCCCTGTTGATGGTTACTTTTTATGTCCCCCAGTGTATACTGGGGGACATATTGTTTTTTTGCCCTGTCTGTTTGTTGGTTTGTTTGCGTCAAACTTTAACATTTGCAATAACTTTTGTAATATTGAAGATAGCAACTTCATATTGGGCATGCATGTGTATCTCATGGAGTTGCACATTTTGAGTGGTGAAGGGTCAGGTCAAGGTCATCCTTCAAGGTCAAAGGTCAAATATAGGGGGCATAGTGTTTCACTGGTATATTACATTACTTGAAAAAAAGTTCATTTTTTCAGTATATTCGGTAATAACATTTCGCGATGTGAAATCGAAAGTACTACGCGAAAATAGGTGACATAACGATATACACACTATAAATAACGCAAGTAGATTGAATATTGTATATATATAATATATACAATTCACTACGCAGGCACAATTTGCATTCATGGGTTTACCACGTGACGATGATGATCAATCTACTGGCGTTAACGGGTAGTCACCTGGTACCGGTACCCAGTAAAATTTATTACCGAATATACTGAAAATACGAAAACTTAACTTTTTTTCAAGTAATGTGATATACCAGTCTTGACGATACCTTTAAAGCGACCTAATAACTTTTAAGTGTTTATAAGTTTAATAATAATACATATACACGTATAAACAATTGTTCAAGTCGTAGGAACGAGTTACGAAGTCGTGGGACACATGCATATGTCAAATCTGTTTATATGCACAGATGTGTGTTGTAGATTTGTATCGAGTGCACTGATGTTCTCATTTATAGCCATCACCCTAGAAGGCTTTATAGTTGGATAAGTGATATTGCTATTCAACAGGAGGCGTTCCGTTCCAGAGACGAGACGATCCTGGATCTTTAAAGAGATAACAATTAAAGGGACCATTTAACGTTTTCGTTAAAGAAGAACACTAAAACAAATCACATTCGCAAATGTTCGTTGTAGTTGATATTTGTGAAGGAACAGTAATACTGAACATCGACAATGCTCTAAAATATCCAGTATAGGCATCTTTTGACGATTTAAAACCCTGAAAAATGTAAAGCGTTGCAAAACGAAACGATTGAATAATTTTGAGAGTTATTTTGTTGTCGTTACATTTTGTGACACTAAGTGGATTGCTTATATAAAGTATGAAATACATCACTCATTGTATGAGCATCGATGGCCGAGTGGTCTAAGCGTTTGCCTTTTACTCTAGGGGTAAGTTGTTCGAGCCCAGTTGAGGGTTCCTTTTTTTCTTTCTTGAATTATAATATTGTTTTTTACTGGAGATTTTTAGATCCAATGATTACATTAATCAATACAAAGCATTTAATGACAAGCTTAAATAAATGCAAAGTCTGTGAAAAGGATCCTTTAAGCGATTGGCATGTTGCATAAATCAGCTTGCAAACGAAATTCAAGATATGTGGTTTTGCGGGGACTATTGAATACATCAAGTTACACGTGAGCTAGTCTTAACATTTAAATGAATTAATTTGTATAACTATTTTGCAGGCTCACCAGCAGCAAGAATTATGTCATCTCGGTTACCAATAGAGCTAAAAGCGTCAAGTGATCTACACAAAAACGGCGAGGACGATAATGAAATTGTCCACATCGAACTGAACTTTCTGCTAAATGGGAACTTGGAAGCTGTTCATAAAATAAATAGTACATTAACATCAACAATCGGCTGCACATAAGTTGGAGATACTTTGGAGACCTTACACTTTAAGTTTGAATCCCGATGACAACGCACATACTTCGCAAGTCTCGGTGACGATGTTTTTATTTGTGCTGACTATGAGTCCTGAGAGTATCAGCCTGACCAGACCAACAACCCATATCAGTATGTATATTCTTTATGATGGATGAACAGATCTAACATCGCTGTGAGCCGTTATCATTGGTAAAGTGCAGCGCAGATTATGTAACTAGATGCACAGAGTCTGACGTTTACTAGCTTGCACTTCAACTGACAACATAAACGATATAAAAGGTTCAAATAAATGTATATTTGTCGCTACCTAGAGCAACAGTTTCGCGTATACTGTTTCATTTATTTGGGAAAAGGATTGCCAGAATTGTCGCTCAGTAAATTGTTCACGTGAAGTAAAGATAATTAAGTTTAAAGAAAAGACTTTAATTCAAAGATGACATCGATGTCATCAAGGAGACTCTGTAGGTCACTCTCAGTCTCAGCAATGGGTACTAGGTCGTCAGTGTAAAGTAATTTGTTAATAGACGTTTTTTTTATATGAACGCCTATTCCTGACAGGTTAAGGCGCAGGCTCAGGTCATTGAGGACGAAATTAAACAAGGTGGTTGACAATAAACATCCTTGTTTTAAACCGATATTTTGGCCAAACCAGCCGGTTATATACGAGTTGACATTTACAACACATTTCACATTTTCGTACAAAGATTGAATAGCACTGAGTTGTTTCCCTTGAACCCCGTGTTTCTAGTTTTGACCACAGAATGCGTCTCAAGATCCGGTCATATTCCTTAGAATAGTCTACGTAGGCTACGAAGGTTGATTGCTTATTCTTTTTACCACATTCAATACAATCAGTACATGTTGATACCTGGTCTATTGTGCTTCGTTTACCCCGAAAACCGTTTTGTTCGTCGGCGAAAACGTTATAATCTTAGGCCCACTTCGTAAGTCTATTATTAATCACCGCACAATATTCTTTGTAAATCGATCCCGTTAATTAAATACCCCGGTAATTGGTTGGGTCTCTTTTGTCCGAGAAGGTGTTTTAAAACCGGTGTAATTGAGCCCATATTCCAAGAGTTTGGGATCTGGCCAGTCTCAAAGCAGACGCAGAAAAGTCCATGCAAAAATATATACAAGGTTCCGGCTGAATAACTTCAACTGGTAGTTCATCATGGCCTGGGGCATTGTTTTTATTAAAGGATCTTACAACTATGTGTACATGTACATCATGCAAACTAATGCCTTGATTCAGCTGTTCTGTATTATAGTGCTCGAACATGTTAACTGTGTCATTATTCTCCTCAAAATTAGTGTCTGTTTCACAGTTAAGTAAGGTTTGGACAGCACGTTTCCATTTAAATAATACTTAGCCAATGTAAATTGTGAAGGAACCATCTTCGTGTACTGTTTCCATTGGAATGTATTTAGTGCGTTCCGAGCCTAAGCCTATTTTCCAAATCTATTTCCAAAACTCGCCAGATTTATTGTCCTCGCACGCTTTTAATAAGCTTTCTTGTGATTCAAACAAATATTGTTGTTGTTCACTTTTGTCAAAAAGTTTACGTTTTTCAATGTATTTTGACTAAAGCGTTTTTCAGCATTTATATCCTTACAGTTCAGCCATGCGCTTTCCCTTTGGCAAATATCATTCCATAAAATTGTTTAATTTTCGTTCCACCATTGCTTACGGTTACGTCACTTTTTGTTACTATGACCATCAGGAAATGTTTTAACCTTTGGTTTAAGATATTTATTCATTTCGCTCTTTATAATACATGACAAATCGTTGTATGCATTGTCTATACATGTTTGTGTATGTTGATTTGATTCTAGCACATGTATTTTATCATCCTGCATAGCAATAATGTCTGGCGTATTCATAAAAACGTTTGGTATGTTTGTTTTTTATACCTTTTTCTGTTGCTCTGTAGGTACGTATCATTATAGGGGTGTTTTACTGTCTCTGGACAACTTGCACATTTCAATTCTATATTCCACGATATTACAAAATGGTCTGGAATTGAGGTACTGTCCCTACATTTAATATCAATGGCTTCCGTTACTAATTTCAAAGCTCTGATAACGTTAAAAGCGCTTTATCTGTTTAGTTGCTCGTACGTTACAAGACAGTAGTCGATAACGGAACAACCCCGTACAGATATACTGGTATAGTCATTTCCGGTAAAATTACGTCCATTCAATATACACATATTCGTACTAGGAAAGAAATAAATAATCGTATCACAATGATAGTTTGTCTTGTAGTCGATTACGTCTCGTGTTATCAGATCGTCCACACCTCTTATAAAATCGTCATTGTCTCCAACTCGGATATTGAAATCTCCGGCTATGGTGACAATGTCTTCTGATTGATACTTGTATAACTGTGACATTAATGTAGATGTGTTTTGCTGATGGTAAGTAACATATGCATATCACAAGGATTTCTTCTGTGTTCTTTTCGGTCAATTTAATCCACAAAATTCCTTCTGTTTCGTAGTAAGCTTTTCAATTAAGAATTGATTATGCAAAGCATTGAGCATTAAAATACCTACACCACCATTCGGGGCGTTTATTTTGTATACTATTTCCGATCCACATTATATTTAATACGTCATATTGCCGAAAATGAGTTTCCGCTAATCCGATTATATCCAAGTTTAAATGCTTGATCTCACTTGATAACTATCTGATTGTTCATCTTTGTTAAAACCGTTTCAATTCCAAAACCCGGTTTTCAAAGACAAGGTCACGTGAATTGTAGGAGGTGGTCTCGGTCGCCGCCGCCCTGTTCACGTCCGTGATTGCAATATCCGTTTTCCGATGTTCGGGTCGCAAACGTGTCGCAATGTCCACCGTTACGGTATTGTGATGTAGCCGGTGTGTTGCCGCGTCGAATATCCATAGATTGCCTGTCCCGGCGATACGTAACGCGCTGACAGTCACCACCTGTGTTTGTTCGCTGGCCTGTCTGGTCACGTACAAGTAGCTTATTTCCTTGCACATTGACTTTGTCTTTTCCTATCACGTGTGCCAAAGTGCGAAGGTTGGAAATATAATTTCTCTCTTTTTGTGTCATGTCATTTTCGATATATACACTACTATACGCTCTACTTAACCGCAACTTCGACTCCGATTTCATAACTGTATCTTTATCGTCTCTGCTTTTGCATACGGCTATTATAACGCCGTTTTCCGTGCCGGACTTTGCTTTCTTTCGCTCAGCGCTTTTAATGCTGATATTTACTTTCAGCACATTCTTGAGTAGGGAGTTTACTCTATCTTTAACATTTTCGTTGGCTCTTTCGGGGAAATTTCTAATAACAATGTTATTAACTCCGCTATTTGTCTGTGACGTATCCATTGCATGTGTTAAACTGTGTTCTAATTCAACAACATTATTTAACATATCCTGGGCTGTAGCTAAGTGGTCGCTCGTTCTATTTTTCCGTTCGCACTCACAGTAGTCTGAAAGCTTTTCAAATGCAATCTTCTTTTTGTCTATATTATTTGCTGACATGTATTGCAAATAGTACAGGAATGCTTTTGCATCGGCTTTAAACACATGATTGATGAAACGACTTCCTATTTTTACATATGCACATTTTATTTCATCGTCTGTGATAGCCCTGTCCTTTTCGTTTATCAGATGTACTGGAACACACTTTATTTCACTTCTAAAAAACACGATGGGGAAAATGTTCTTTGCTGCATATTTCATTAATATTTCTTTCGATGAACACTTGCTTGATCGTTGATCTGACTCATGTTTGACATCGATGTTTAGTTTTGATAATTCTGATATTTCATTCACACCTGATGCAATCATATTTTCGATTGTTTCCAATAATGCACAAGCATGTTCATACTGACGTGTACATACTAACATTGACGCATATCTTAAATGATTCGTGATGTCTTTTGATCCGAGAGATATTTCGTACATTTCAATAATGTCACTAGTAACCTCCATTCTGTTTGCTATACAATCAGATGCTTCCTGTGATGCTGCATTGCTACACATACTTTGAAACATAAATTCAAGCTCATCCTTGTATTCGCAGTCAGGTGTTATTGCTGACTTAATTTCTAAAATATCCGTTTTTATTTTTTTGTAAGTGTGTCCATACGGCTGAGGATGATCATTACGTAATTGTCTAAGCATCTTTATGATTATTTCAAAACGAATGCCTGTGGCAGACAGTATATTTTCATTACTTGAACCTAAGGAACCCGCAGATAGTCTGCAGCCTACGTCATCCATACGTAACGTCTGAAGACAACGTAAGCTTGATTTAATCATCTCTGTAAGTTTTTCTTTAATAAACTCTAGTTCATTCTTCGGTAGTTTTTCTGCAAACAAATTGACAGAGGAGATAGTGTAATGTGGACAATAGCATCTTTTTAAAAAACGCCTTAGTGTATTCAGACAAAAGATAACACACTGCACGAGGTTGTCATCTCTCCATATGTTTTCTGGAAATTGTTCAATTGTAAACAAGAGAGCCGTTTTCATGTGAAACGTACTCAAACGTTCATCAACCAGAGATTGCAGAAACTCTTTTCGAATCATTTTTGTAATTACGTACGCCTTCATTTGTACAATGTTAAGGTCAAACATCAATAAACGTTCAATCATGTTAGTGGACATTCGGAACTGCTTATCAGCATACGTATTTTGGTATTGAAGCTTAATGAAGCCAAAACGACGTTCATTATTGTAACCAGATATATGCCCTTTTACGCCGGGATTAACCATATACACTTCACATTGTTCTGCCTTTAAAAGCGTTTCTTGTTTTGGCCAGTGACCCGGCCTTTGCCGCGTAAACAAAACCTTACAATTATCCGGTAATGAAAGACAGCGTACTGCCCAGACGTATTCATTATCAAAGGTGGTTTCATGATAAGTGCATGCAGGTCCATGTCTAGTCATTTTAGAGTTTTCAAAACTTTCTAACAACATGTCTAAATAATGAGTGGGATTTAACAACCATCGGCCTTGTTCATCAATTATAAATTGTGTACCAATGTCCTTAGGAAGAAGAGCGCGGTTCCCCAACACTCCAACGAGCGGAAGGCAGCAGCATTGTGGTAAAGACGTAGGTTCTTGTATAACATAATAATTTAGTTTTGAAGCCTGATAATCAGACAAGTGTACACAGTCATTATGGATTTCATGATAAAAAAGTCTATCGAAGTCTGAATTCATCCCAATGGTCGTAGAGCCCTCGCTTTGACTACCAAATGTGAAAAATTTGTAAGATGATCTATTGAAATTGAAACATATAGACATACATCTGTCTATCAGAAGACTGACGTGACGTCTTAGAGATACCATTTCTTCATTAATTCCAATATCATCCATAACCTGCGATAGTTCTTTAGAAAATTGTTTAAAATCTTTTTCCTCCATGTTCATTTGTTTTGTTTTTATTAAATGTATATAGCAGTTAATATTGTGTCTATCTGTTCACGCACATTTTGAACACAGTCTGAAACATATAAAAAACATTAAATATTAATATATGTTTTAAAAATTTAATAGACTATGCTATAATATATGTAACGATGAAAATATTGAATACATGTTTAATATAAAAACATGTATTTAAGTCCTTAACATTGTATATTCATTTCACTTCAATAAAGACACAAATACTAAAAACTTCATTTTAAAACTTGAAACAATCAAAGTACACTTTATAACCTTTCATTAACTCATGCACTGCAGCGAAAACCAGACCTTAAGGATGCCATCAACGTTCTGCGGTTGTCCCTCAGCGTACACTAAGTTTTATGCTCAGCGAGAAGGTAGCCAACCAGGTGAAAACCAGCTGCAAAAGTTCATTTAAGATACTTTTACAGCTGGTTAAATAGAATAGCAATAAGGCAGTAAATAAACTAAAGATGGAAGAACAGAAATATCAGAAGCACATATTGTCCTTATTATATTCCTTTAAACATTGGATTAAAGTTGTCATTTAGGTTAGCGTTTACTAAATTGTATTTTGATGCCTCCCTGTTAAAGTTGTATAATGACCAAAATAGCGTGCAATTTATTGTCAATATTTTCTATTATTTCGTTGATTTTCGGCTTAGTTTTATTTGTCATCGATTACTAGACTGAATGAGGACGCCATTGTTTGTTAAATCCGCGCGACCCGAATCTTTTCAGATATGAGAAATCGGCCCATGTGCCAATATGAACATAATGGCCCGCCAGATGCGAACAACGGCCCGCTTGTGACGTAAATGTATAATTATTTATAGTAATGATATGCAATATTCTTAAATATAGCTGCGTTCCTAAGACAGTATAGGAAGTTTTAGAATTAAACTTATATATTTATCTATATCAATACATAAATTTCAAGTCTACAGTTTTTTGTACACATTCCAAACGGAAAAAAAAGTATCTTAAAAATGTATTTTCATAAGAGGCGCTGCATTAAAAAGATCAATCGAGCCTTTTGGCCTAAATAACATGTCAATATTGAGGCTATTTGTTGGCATTTATAAAAATAAATAAATAATCATTAATCATAATATCTGATGTTGCTTGTAAATGAACATGAAAGAAGCGGGTTTAGCCGATTTTAACACTACATAGACCTTACTAATTGCTAAGATAATATATGCAATGGCCTATGAATAGGTATACAGTGAATTTTAACCAGGTCAGACAATAACACAAGAATTGTCGAACGAATTGTGTATAAAAAACCTTAAATATGCGTTTAATACATTACCAAAATATATATCATGCGTAAAGCTGTATGTTACACTTTTTAATATTTTTGTTAAATTGAAAATGATGAATATGATATTTTTCCATCGTTAGAATCAACATTTCAAACAAATTATATAGCAGTTCACTAAAATTAAAACTAAACAAATGGTGGATTTAATGATAAGCTCCGCGTTCTTACAACGAGCATTCTAAAACCACTCAATATCGATCAATATTCGTTCTATACTGGCCTCACCCAATATCGTGTGATATAAATGATTTAAAATCCACTCCCGCTGAACTACGTTACAATGGGAGGTGCGTCTGTACGACAAAAGGATACGGCCTCATAACTACAACGGTTACGGTTTCTTTACACAGTTTGTTGACGATACGGGATTTTGTTAAAATAAATGGTAAATTACGGTAAGTTTGAATAGTTTTTGTATGTGTAAGCCAATGTTTATTTAAATACGGATACTTTGCATCTCTTTCATAGCTTGCCATGTAATTTATTGCTATATTATCGATAAAATGGAAGTTTTAAAGACCTGTATAGACAACTCATAAAATAATTGGAATATAATTCAAAGTCTGACATTAAACAGAAGAAAATGCAAACACACGTAAGCAAGAAAGAATATTGAATCAATCTTATCAAGATCTGTCTCAAAATTAACTGCATGTAAGTGTAACGAGAGAAATTTTGATAAATTAAAATGTTACGGCGTCTTACAGAGAGTGTTACAGCGCATATACTACAACATTTTTAAGGTTACGGTATAGTATCGAAATTCAATTTAGTTTAATGCTATTAACAAATGTTCAAAGTCTTGTAAAATATTGTAGTACTGATCTATTTAAAAACAAAACATAAACAAATATGAATGAATTTGCGATTCTAAGATTAATTCAGTCTTTATTTAAATATTTTTACTATTATTTTATCTAAAAATAATTGAACCAAATCTTTAAAAAATGTATTACTGATTGATTATAAAAATGCCATAAAGAAATACAAATAAATATTACCCAAATGAAGTCTTGGTTTTATATGACCTTAATATGTTATTGAATGCCTCACTTAAGATGTGTGAAATATTTTCTACATTCCTGTTAAATTATTTACAGTAATTGAGGTAATTAATAACTGAATAATTATGTTAATGATTTACTCAATTTACTCAATTGAAAGAATGCACTTTTTACAAATTGTGCATGAAAGAAAATAAACCCATGATATTTTTTATTCTTTTATTTTATTTATATTTATACATATATACATTTACATAATTTACAACATGCACCATATAACAGCGAAGAAACATTTCAATAATATAAGTCAGTCACATAACAATATTATAAATTAAATATAATATTTGCATGTTATAAACATTTACATAATTTGTAATACATACATTTAGCACAATACAAGCACATTTTAAACATAAAAGTACATGCAGAAAATTATCACATTATTCACTGTCACACATATATAATTAAGTTCAATATCATTTAACAGTTCATTCGTCGTCGTCAAACATATGGCGCATCGCAGTTGAGGGTGCGTTGATCTGACTGATGATGAGCATGGCCTTGAAGGATCTTTGCTGTGCATACTGCAGGAAGATTGCCGAAACGCACAGCCAGGCTATACACCATTGTTAATCAGAACACCCAAAAAGTGGCATTTATCGTTGAAACGCGACAGGGACATTTAACATCTGCGGTAAAGATATTACATCTGATTCAGTGATTTTTTTTTACAATAGGCGTCGATGTAAGCACTTCGTTGCTGTTGAAGTCAATCACGACCTCAATGCTCTCGTCCAAAATGCTTGAATCGAGGAAGGAAATCTCCATGCTTGTAATTTTGCCTTCCTGCAGGCGCTGTAACGCTGTAAAGAAGACACCGTAACATGCCTAAGTCGTAAGAGAAGATACCGTAACATGTACACGGAGTTGACATGCTACAACTATTTTGCAAAATCTGATTGAAATCACCAATAGTAGTATACTAATGGGCATCACATGTTTGTAAAAGAGTGAACTTGATACAAATCATTGAAAATAATCATCGTGACAGATACTGCAAGCCTGAAACAACGAATTAATTGGAGTTTCTATGTTTTGAACTTTAACTTCTTTCTTTTATTATGATTTCACGCTAGAAAATGCCTCGATAGCTTGGGTAGCGAGTTAAGAAACATTACTAAATGGAAATAAATGCCATATCCCTTTTTACGTGTAAGTTTAAACAAAGACTTTCCCTTGTCAACGCGTGTGTATGCCTATAAATGTCAATATAAAGAAGTGACACGTCAAGACGCCGTAACCGTTGTAGTTATGACGCCGTATCGTGTTGTCGTTCAGGTGCACCTCTCATTGTAACGTAGTTCAGCGGGAGTGAAATCTATATTTAAACTAATTATCGCTGTGTTTTGGATACGACAATAAACAGACCATTTATAAGAGAATGATAAATGCACCAAATAGCCTCGTGTTTATATAAATATTACCCATTGAAAGCAAAATTATGTTTAAATATAAATGGTGTATCTCTGTCATCGATGGTTTATATTGCGTAATTCTGATCTTTAAATATACTAAAGCACATGCGACTCCTTGTACAGGAGGAACTTGGGTTATTATCCACCAATATTCAAAAATATTTCGTTCAAAATACAACTAAATACAACTCCCGAATGTTTATTCAAGCGGAAACACTAATGTGTTTTAATGCCTATTCATAACACCTATATTGAATATCTGACAGATTTCAATACGTATTGACGACATACTAACCTAGTTCATTTGTAAACACTATTTGCCAATTGTGTCAGTTATTAACGATAGGGAAAATATATTAATTATGATCATAACGTATGGGCGTAGAGCTGATTTCTTCATGAAATTGATTATGTTTAAATCCGTCCTTAACATGCTACATTCTAACATAAAAATGGAGTCCGTATCGTGTCCGCTTTCGTTCTACAATTAATTTAGACTTATAAATAAGAAATTTGTTAAAGTGTTATTTCGCTTGACATTATAAAAACATTATAATAAACACAAATCCAACTTCATATTATTTGCATTTTGTTTCTTAACTAATAAAATAATAAAAGATAAGGGATAAAAAAAATGCTACTAAAAATACAACTAAGATAAGACACCGTTTTTGAATAAGACATTTCAATATCGAAAATAAAAAAATATCTACTTACACTGAATCGTAAATAGGTAACCAGGTAATCAAAAGAACTTGTAAATAACAACATTATCACTTCAGAATCTTTGTTTTGCACATTTAAGTCTCAGCCACGTAAATTAGCGCTTTCAATGAAGATGTGTTGCTAACGAAGTTTAAACGAAACTTCCTGTTTCTATTTACCACAGTGTTACATTACGGGTAAAACATGAAAGGAACCTGTAACTGTGTGTAAACGTATTGAGCATAAGGGCATTCAGGCATATCATTTTTTGTAAATCATGTAAATATCATGTATTGGCTTTCTTTTTAAAGTAAGAAGCAACGTAGACACAACCGATACTGTTATAATTCGATTATTCAAACTTTTATTTTGTTTTTCATGGTCGAAAACAAATGAAGCACCTGTCAGGTAAAATAAATTATAGATCTGAACCTCAATATCGTTTTCTGTGTTCGAACCGGCTCCTAAAGTTACGATGTAAACTTGATCGTATAACTTGTATGCTTTTAAAAGATTCTAAATAATATCATACTTTTGTATATTTTAGGAAAAGAGGTGAGCCACCAAAAACGTACATTAATATGTCAATAAAATCGTAGATACTAAAGATTCTTGATAATTATATTTGTTCTACTCTTTGGTTACGTACCTTTATGTTTTGAACATTTGTAACCGTAATTAATTACGTTCCCAACTAAAATAAAGTTAAATGATTTTATTAGTTAGCATTTAATGTAAAGTTACAAGTCTGACAATTTAACGAACAAAACTTCTGACTGCAGCGTAAGGCGGTTATTCTGTCCAAATGTATGACTAATATAACATCTAATACAAGGGTTTATTATATTATAACCTTGACGGAAATTGTAAAGTATTGTTTAATTGAGTTATGGCCTTTGCTTGATATTCGATTTGCTATAAAGAGCTTGGTTAATAATTCTGTTTGACTTTGAAGGAACACAAAATGCGCAAGGTCCTAAATTGTACTGATTCTTTAAATCAAAATTGTCTTTGTTTTTTTTCTCAGACACGGTAATAAAAATAATTTAAAAAAAAAACAAGAACGCACAAACTGTTCTTGACATGCCATAGTTATTTTTGAGTAGCTAGACATTTAAAGGAAATCTTTTTATATCTGCACCTAAATTTTAAATATACCTTTATCTGCTACACATGGTCTTTATAGCTTTGTTTATATGTACATTATTTGAACCCGCATTAAATATTAAGTACCCAGCATAATGTGACAAGCTATTTATATAACGTTATTGTATTTTTGCCCCGGCATCATGATGTTGAAGGCATATAGAGACTTTACTTTTTTTATTACCGTTCCTGTTATGTATATTGATCACGTCAGTCATGATAAAACCCGACTACCATGTTGTATTGCTGCATGCCTATCGCTGTATCTGTGTAGTATTAAACTAGCCATCAAACAGACCGGTGTTCTCGCGTTGTCTTAAACCCACATACACAACAATTGGCGACGAGGATTGAGCAGAGTTTTTATTTCGGGAATTGTATCCTTTCTTTCAAAATGAAGTATTGTGCATAAAATTCTGGATATAACATCTGTGATAATCATGGCAACAGCGTTAATAGGAAGCATTAATCCGTTTGAGAGTAACACGGAAACGTGGACTTCTTATCAAGAACGCCTGGAGCAATATTTTATTGTGAACGATATTGCAGCTGAAAAGAGAGTGGCTGGATTACTAACCCTCCTTGGGGAAAGGACATATTGTCTTCTCAGGAGTTTACCGTCACCGGCAAAGCCGTCGGAGAAGACGTACAAGAAACTGTGTGATTTGCTTAGCACTCATCTTAGTCCAAAACCGCTGATCATTGCCGAACGTTTTCGATTTCATAAACGAAATCAGGCGACGGGGGAATGTATCAAGGACTATGTAGCGACATTAAGAAAGTTGGCGGAATTTTGTAACTTTGGCAACAACCTTAACGACACATTAAGGGACAGATTCGTTTGCGGTCTTCGTGAGGAAACAACACAAAGGAAGTTGCTTTCAACAGTTGACCTAACATTCGCTAAAGCAATAGAAAATGCGACTGCTATGGAAACAGCGACCAAGGACGCCGCAGAACTTCAGTCGACGGCAGCTACCGGAAGTGTACACCGGATTGCTAACCGTAAACACACAAAGACAAGACCACCGCCTAAAAGGGAAACGGTGCAAGTTACTTCCAACCCGAACTGTATTAACTGTGGGAAGAACAACCATGTGTCACAAAAATGTCGGTTGAAAAATGCCGTATGTCACTTCTGCAAGACAAAAGGACACATTCAAAAAATATGTCTTAAATGAAACACGTCAATGCAATGAACACCACAGATAATGACAATGTTTTGATTATTAATTCTGTGAACCGTGGAGACAACAAAATAACAGTGTCACCTGAAATTGCCGGACATATATTCAGAATGGAAGTTGACACAGGATCGGCAGTGACATTAATGTCGGAAATTGATTTCCGAAAACGGTTCGGAAATGTACCACTAGATCCCGCGAAATCAGTACTTAAGACGTACTCCGGGGAAATCATTAAACAAGTAGGTACCAAGGTTGTAACAGTAAAGTACAATGGACAATCAACACAATTACGGCTTTGTGTAGTTCAAGGCACTGGTCCTATATTGTTCGGGAGAGACTGGCTAACGGCTATCAAGTTAGACTGGCAACGCATTGTTCCCGTAAACGTGATCGAAAGAGATATTGTTAAAGGCAGACTAAACACAATTTTGAAAAACAATGCAATTGTTTTCGATGAAGGTATCGGAAAAGTGAAGGACATAAAAGCCAGGTTTACATTGAAAGAAGACGCGTCACCCAGATTCTTGAAAGCAAGGACAGTTCCGTACTCTATGAAACCGAAAATAGAGCGTGAACTCGACAGCCTTGAAAGGCAAGGTATTATTTCGAAGGTAAATACCAGCAGATGGGCAACGCCAATCGTTCCAGTATTGAAAAGCAACGGACAGGATGTTCGAATTTGTGGAGACTTTAAAGTGACAGTCAACCAAGCACTTAAAGTTGACAAATACCCCCTACCAAGGATCGAGGACATCTTCGCGAATCTGTCACACGGACAGAAAAACTCGAAACTGGATCTTCACCAGGCGTATCTCCAACTTGAGGTCGACGACGACAGCAAGGAATTGTTGACCATTAACACTCATCAAGGGCTGTATCGGTACAACAGATGTGTGTACGGAATATCGTCACTTCCCGCAATCTGGCAACGCACAATTGACCAGTTACTTCAAGGAATACCTGGAGTGCAATGCATTCTTGATGACATGATCGTGACAGGGGACAGTGATCAGTCTCATTTGGATAACCTCGAGAAAGTGTTTTGTCGTTTGAACGAGTTTGGTTTAAAACTAAACAAAGACAAATGTGTGTTCTTTGAGGATAGAGTTACGTATTGTGCACACGAGATCGACAAAGATGGATTATGGAAGTGTAATGACAAGGTGCAGGCTGTGATTGACACACCCACACCTAAAGATGTAACTTCTTTAAGGGCGTATCTTGGTGTTCTCAATTACTACCACAGGTTTCTGCCGAACCTCGCGACTGTCATTAAACCACTAAACGCGATGCTTGAAAAAAATCGTACGTTTATTTGGTCAAAAGAATGTGAGATCGCGTTCCAAAATTCAAAAAAGCTGATCGCTTCTGAGCCCGTGCTTACACATTATAACCCAGATCTACCTGTTAGACTGACGACGGATGTCTCTCCGGTAGGAATATCGGGAATACTGTCTCATGTCATGACAGACGGTTCTGAAAAACCTATTGCTTTCGCGTCAAGGTCATTAAGCAATACCGAGCAAAGATACGCGCAGATTGATAGAGAAGCGTTGGCTATATTCTGGGCAGTAAAGAAATTCTACCCATACCTGTACGGTCGGAAATTTTGCCTAGTAGTCAGCCGCTGTTATCAATCTTCAGTCCAAGCAAAAGCATACCCGCAACAACTGCTGCGCGCGTACAAAGATATGCTTTGTACCTATCCGGTTTTGATTACGACATAGAGTACAAATGCACAAAACGGCATACAAATGTTGATGGGTTGTCCAGACTACCCGCGCCGAATCATAATCATAACTCTGATGATGTAGAAGAAATATTCTACACTTCACAATTCGAGCAACTCCCTATAACAAGTTCGCAAATTAGCCGCGAAACGCAGCGCGAGCCAGTTATGTCACGCGTCTTAGAATACGTCAAAAAGGGCTGGGCTTCAAACGCTAATGACCCAGTACTCAAAAGCTATTATTTCCGCCGAAACGAGATAACACTTCATCGTGGGTGTCTGATGTGTATAAATAGGGTTATCATTCCCATTAAACTAAGAACGGTCGCCGTGGTGTAAAGGATATGGTGTCCGCCTTGCGACCGGGAGGTCACGGGTTCGATCCCCATCGTGGGAGCGTTCTTTAGATCTCCCCCAAAGACACCAAGTACTGGTTCTAGGCCCAGGAAACGGACTCGAGAGCGTTTATATAAGCCTAAGGCTTTCGACGCAATCGAGCTAAAATAAATAGGTTTAAACTAAACTAAGAACGCGTTTGCTCGATCTGTAACATGCTAGCCATCCGGGAATTGTAAAGATGAAAGGGCTAGCTCGGAGCTATGTCTGGTGGCCGGGGATTGATGCCGACATTGAAAGTCTGGTCAAACGTTGTAATGGCTGCGCAATGCAACAGAGGTTACCAGCGCATGTCCAATTTCATCCGTGGGAATGGCCAAGCTCTAGCTGGGAGCGGATACACGTAGATTTCGCGGGCCCGTTTCTAGGACGAATGTTTTTAGTCATGGTTGATGCTCACTCTAAGTGGCCTGAGGTCATTGAAATGAATACAACGAACACAGAAAGAACAATTTAAGTCATGCGAACCGTATTTGCAAGATATGGGTTACCGAAACAAAGTGTTTCTGACAATGGAAGTACGTTTACATCTGAAAGCTTCCAACTGTTCATGAAAAGAAACGGAATTCTCCATACAAGGACTGCGGTCGCTAAGCCATCCACAAATGGTCTTGTGGAGCGCTTCAATGCTTCTTTCAAATCTAGCATTCGCGCAATGAACAGCGAAACGGATGACCTTAACCAGAAACTGAATTGCTTTTTGCATACATATCGTAACACGCCGCATTCTACAACCGGCGAAACACCAGCAAAATTGTTCTTAGGTCGTGATTTGCGAAGTAGGTTAGATTTGCTTAAACCTGATGCTAAGCAGCACGTGAATGACCGACAAATGAAAATGTCAGTTCCGGACAGAAATAAATTTCGCGAACTAGATTTAGGTCAGAGTGTCCTTGCCCGAGATTTTAGGCCTAACTCTAAGGAAAAATGGATAAAGGGCACTATTGTTTCACGCGACGGACTACTTATGTACAAAGTGGACATCGGTAATACAGTGTGGAGAAGGCACATTGATCAGCTTCGCGCTACGGACGTGCAAAACGCTTCAAATGAAAATGACACAATCCCATTACCGTGCGAACCGCTATCTGTTACCGATACTCCGTGTCATAGCCAATTAATGTCAGACCACCCGGTACTAATTGAGAACAAAGATAACGAGAGCGCCGATGGCGTTAAAAGCATAAGTGCAAGATACAGGGAAGAATGGCGTCACGTGGTATAATGTAGTTCGATATCGCCATCCGCGAATTTCTCAAATCAATAATTTCAAACAATTACCGACTCTTTAAATAGATAATCTTTCCATTAACATCAGTGTTTGAAACGCTTATGAAAAATAATTACCCAAGCCTTTCAAAATTTAAGCACGGACAGATCTGTATCGAACTATTCTTTTCACAAATGAAAATAGACGCTACCCTATTCGTCTGCGTCAAGAATTTGTCGTAAAACTTGTGGTAAGCGTTAGATGCAGATGTGCACAACAGATTGAGTTCTGAATACAGATTTCTGAATGCAGATTTTTATAGAAACTCCTCACAGCAGTTACTTCCCTTGCTTCGCCCGGTCAGTAACTTCTAGTATAAGGGAGGCCACTGCGTAGGAGATTGAGATTTATAGTGCAGATAGAATTGTTTTATGAACGAAATTTGTTTTAGGTTATACGAAGATTTTTTGACATAAAACGGTCTTAGAAAAATTCACTTAAAACGGTGTCAGCAATATTCTTGGAAGATAACGTTAGAAAAACGTTTCCAAAAAAAAATGTAAGAATGACCATATACTAAATTAAATAGATATTTCGTCTGATTTTTGATCAGGTAAGGCTTCATAATGGGCAACCGATCGATGTGGATTTTCGAAATGTGGTATATACCATAAGCATAGGTGCGTAAACGCACCTATGCTAAAAATGATACAGTCCAGAGAATCATGACATGAAAAGCGCTCATTCCGGCTGGTCAGTTCCAACCATATTTACAGTTACAGATAATGGCAAGATGCCCATTAATGTGTGCTGCGGTCAGCATCCCAGCATGACTTGAGTACTTTAGTGGCCATAAAAGTTGATAAAACGTTGGCTGGTATGCCCAAACTTCACTTTTGAGGAACCCTCTGCGTTTCTGGTATTAAAATGCTACACAGTGTTTTATTCACTACAAAATCCTAGATGCACATGCAAAAAATGTTGGAAATCGAAATGGTATACCTTGTGCATAATAAACATTGCGAAGCAATTGTTTGAATTTAAAAAAAACAACAACACCATTTCTACAGACATCTGAAAACTATGAGGATTTCTTAGATAAGGTATAAAATACATCCGACATTGTATCATGAAGGATGGCCGAGTTGTCTAAGTGGTAGACATTATACTCCAGAACTCCAGGGGTCAGTGGTTCGAGCCCTGCTGAGGGTTACTTTTGTACTTAAAAAAATGTTATTTAATGTTGTTTAGCCTAATCAAGTACATCCTGTAGGAGCTGTCTGATAAAAGTATAAATGATTGAGGACAATTTTTACTCTGCTTGTTTGTACATTTTATTGTACTCGTATTGTTTAGAAATTTTGTCAACATGTCACTTAGCTTTATATTTTAAAATTTAATAGATATAAGATTTTATGTTTGAAATCTCATGCATACAAAATCAAAGGTTGCACTGTGTCGATAATGAGCATTTGTGTCAGTTCCTTGGCAAAAATGTCGTTAACTCCCATAGATTAGTGTTAAATCAGTGTTGACTTCGAATAAAATATGTTAAAATGTGACCTTTTAGCATGGTTAGCAAAACTGTGAGCTTAATTACTGCATTGATCTGTGAATAAATTTGTGTGACATTTTTTCGTCTGGATATTTTGTTTTGTTTTTATTGCAAACAATACATTTTGAAATTAATATGTAGCAAAATGTCTCAAATGTCATTACTCCAGTACACATTGTTCATACATGTACCTTTTTTTTATGAATATGAATTCTGAATTTTGAAATATTCCATGTATTTTAAATATATTGAAATTATATATTTTACTGTATTTTAATTAACTTTTCAGTCTAAACTTATATCGTGAAAACATGCAAAACTGTTTAAGGTGTTTATTACAAGAAGAATTATTAGAATACATGGTTAAAGAGTACTTGGAAGCAACTTGAAACCACACCGGCCCTGTGCAGTTTTATGGCCCCTAATTACCCTACCATGCTGAGAGACTGACCACAGCCCACATGTGGCCCATCAGTGGTAACTGTAAATATGCTTCAGCCAAGCCAGCCTGAATGAGCACTTTTGGTGGCATGATTCTCTGGACTGGATAATGATTCTCAAAATGATCCTCTGGTTTCAAATGAGCAATTAACTAAGGAGCGCCGGTATCCATTGAGTAACAGGCAACAGCCTGAACGACTGTCTTATCAGTAGTAATTTGTAACTAATCAGATTAATTGCTGCAGTACTTTTCCTCGGACATTTGGGTACTTGTGAATGCTTATGAGCTGTGAGGAATTTATATCATTGTGTAGTAACGATATATAATTATGGACAATTAATGCGTAATTTCACAGTAATTAGATAAGAACACTGACTGAATTGATATTTGAACAAGAAATGTTATGTTTGAAAATGATTATTCATATTATTTTTTAAATGTATTATGAATTGATTTTTATGAATAATTATATGATCAACACATTTAAAAGGGGAGAATTGTTATGTATAATGATCACGTCAGTCATATTAAACCCCGCCTACCATGTTGTATTGCTGCATGCCTATCGCTGTATCTGTGTAGTATTAAAGTAGCCATCAAACAGACCGGTGTTCTCGCGTTGTCTTAAACCCACATACACAACAGTTCCTTCTGTCATTTCTTCCTTTTTCGCAAAGAATGGTAAAGTAGATTTGAATATTTCTTCTAGCCTCAACTTAACAATTATTGGTTATTACGATTTCCTTCAATGATGTTTAATCCAAGCATGGCGCCCTTTAACTTTACGTATCCTTCAAGCTTGAGCTAATAAATTAGCTAGCCAGCACCCGTGAAGGGGATGTACTGTGTATGACAGACACAGATTCTTTTTGATATCGAACGTTTAACATACACCTCTCATTGATTAGCACTTAACATGTACAAAAAGTCGCGTTGTATAAGTAATTGCATTAATATACTCAAATCGCTGATAGCGTATACAGAATGACGATAAGACAAGACATAAGACTAAGCCATATTTATCAGGGTATCCATATCTTTTGAAAATAACATCGAAAGCGTAGTTTCATTACAATTACTATAGTTGGTGTATGGTGTATAATCCCTAAATCATTTTACTAGCTTTCCAATACTTACAATACTAGGACACTTAAATGTGTAATACTCAACGCGCGCGTAATGGGTTCATGTTTTCATATGTAATTGTTATAAGGATCGCTTGAGAAGCGATGAAGGTTTGTCATTAATTCCGGGATATGTGTGAGTTCCAGCTGACCCTTAAGCCTGTTTAAGTCCCGATTGTTTGCCAGTTTCAAGGCGGTGATCCTAGTTTTAATCATTTTATACTTATAGTTGGTTTTCTGTTTTGAAAATAGTAAAGGTGAATACAAAGTCCTCTCTTCTTGATATAGTTTCTCAAGCTTCATTGTTTGCTATATTGGAAAGTATTTCAGGTGGGTCCTTGTGTTATGTACCCCAGATCAGTGTGCTTCCCTAGTATCTTGCACATGTCCAAGTAAGGCTATGATGATATAATGGTTTTGCTTTAAAAACTATTTGTTCGCATACAATGCAATCCCCCTTTCTGTTAATACCGTTTTTTTATGTTTAAGAATCGAAATAATTATTTAAATAAAGGGATCATTTGATTTACGACAGAAGTGATATGGTAAGCGGCCGAGTAATGGAAAGAGTATGTGGGTTGCGGGAGTGAACGACTTATCTCACTTTCTCTCATCGTATCGCCCCTCCTCATCGTATCGTCACGTAATAAAAATCGATAAGAATCAAGGCTCGCGCTTATCCGAAGTTGTCCGAATACGGTTCGTTTATTGCAAGCAGACGTATTTTGCCTTTCAACATTGAAATCATGCGTAAAAAACAGGTATAACAAATTTAATCGTATTAAAATGGAGTTTCAAAAAATATTTCGCAATTATCACTCTAAAATGTTTTAATTCCCAATATTTACCGTCTACTTCTGCGATTCTTTTTGCATCCTAGGCTAACCTTGACATTACCTGTTCACTGCATGCAGATGCTTTATTAACGATAGTTCAGAAGCTGTAATCTACCGCTTCAAATACACCACATTCACGTCCAAAAATTAACGCGCAAAGTGTCTGTGTCATTTTACTCTCATTTATTATGACGTGACCATAAATCCAAAAATATCTAAATTGTTTTTGAGAAAAGTGTGTGCATGAGTAGGGTTAGTGACTATACTTTTGTGAGTGACTGGGCGATTGAGTGAGTGACTGGAAAAGTGAGTAAGTGACTGGGCGAGTGAGTGAGTGACTGGGCGAGTGAGTGAGTGAATACAAAAATACACATTTTAAAGATAATTGTTTTCCTTTCAGGAAAAGCCCAATAGGTTTTTAATAAATAAAATAAAGAGGTGTCAATATGATATCGAGTCATTGAACCTCGCGTATAAAGCAGTCCACGAGAAAGGCGTTAAAGTTAAAACGGCAGCCAGAATGTTTGGCGTTCCCCGTACAACGCTCAGAGATAGGGTGTCTGGCCATGTGAATCACGATAAAGCGGTAGTTGGTGGGGCCCCTATTTTGAGTCTCGATGAGGAGCGGGTACTTGTTGATTACGTGGAAACACTAGCGCAGCTTGGGTACGGACTCACCAATGAGAGGCTAAAAACACTGGCAGGCGACCTGGTCTTCTCTTTTGGAAGAAAAAAGAACAACAAACCAATGAGCAACAATTGGCTGTACGGATTTCTTCACAGATGGGAACACCAAATCGCTTCGCTTTCAGCTAAGAGCCTGGAGAGTACACGGGCAAAGTCAGCAACGCCGCAAGCTGTTGACATCTACTTTAAAAATCTACTCAACACATTGACAACGTACAATCTCCTAGACAAACAACACTTAATCTTCAATATGGACGAAACCGGCATAACCCCAGAACACAGACCTCCAAACATTATTGCTCCCGTTGGTGTCAAAGCACAAACCATAACTTCACCACGTTCCACCACAACGACCATACTTGGATGCGAAAATGCCATTGGAAATGCACTCCCGCCGTTCTTCATATTCAAGGGAAAGCGATTCGATCCTGCATTAATGAGCGGCGCATCAGCGGGAGCATACTGCACAATGTCCGAATCCGGCTGGATAAATGGAACAATATTTAAGGAATCTCTCCAAAACCACTTTCTTCCACACGTCGGCAACATGAACGCCAATCCCAATCCACATGTATTGTTGATATACGACGGGCATGCTTCACATGTTTCGATAGTCACTATTGAATGGGCCAAGAGCCATAATGTAGTTCTGTTTGTGCTACCTGTTCATACCTCCCATCTTCTCCAGCCGTTGGATGTAGGCGTTTTTGGACCCTTCAAAACGTACTACAATGCAAAATGCGCATCGTTTTTGACCAAAAACATGGGGCAGCAAATTACTAGGTATGAACTATGCGCACTAGCTAGTAAAGCCTACCTTAAGTCAATGACACCCGCAAACATTCAGTCGGCTTTCCGAAAGTCGGGCATTTTCCCCTATGCAAATGATGTTGTGCCAAAACAAAATCTATTCCCTTGTGAAAGCTTTCGCGAAAAGGACCCAATCGGAAAAGTGAATGTTTTAAAGGGCGGAGAAGAAGCAGTGAAGCTGTTCATGGAACAACACATCAAAACATCGCAGGACCTTTGTTCTATCAGCAAAACATGCCCGATGTGTAAATGTTCATGTCGCATGAAAAAAGATGAACAAAAGGATGGGACGCTGAAGAAGCCGTCATCTGGTGGAAAAGAAATAAAAATGACGTGTTTCATTCGGAACTTAAACAATATCACAAACAACGGGACAACAAATTGAAAAAAAAGAAAGCCAAGACACCTTGAATGCCATACAAACTCGTGAAATTCGGGGGCCATCAACAAGTGGGATAAATCCCATTCGAAATGAATTTCATGATCTGACTGACTCGGATGAAGAATTGGACGATGACATTCCGTGCTGTATGTGCAACCAGATCACACCGAGTCCTAAACCGAGTTACTTCTTTTAACTTTTTCGTTGCCCCTGTTACGTTCAGAAGTTGTTCTTCACTTTGCGAACTGAATTGTAGCATAAACTCTTGCCCTTTTCAATCATAAATAGCAACCAATCACGAGTGGCGATACAATGAGACAGCGCTCGAATGACATGGAGCAGCAGAGGGAGGTAAGTCCGGTTGATGCAAACCTATACCGTTAATATTTTTGTTCGGGTTTTCACTTCGAATTGACAGCTTACATGATAATCAACAAAAGAAATACACAATCAATGTATTATTTATTTATTTTAAACCCGCTTAATCCGTTATGAGTAATAAGAGGGTCGATACAACGGATGAACATGCTACTTTCCAACAAGGCGACAATATATTGCATTGCATGCAGCGATTTCCTTTTTGATCGCCGGATGGATATCCACAGTAAGGACACCAGTCTTGTAATCATGGTATGGATATGATTGTGTTCGGTATGTGCAATGAGCATTTGGAAACAATAGAATGTTATTGCGAGAGTCACATAGAGTTGTGTTGCAGCATGTGTTAAATGGTTTACCGTAAAACGATAGTTTTATTCAAATTGTTGTTTGTTCGGAGCAAGATATGAAACGGATTCGGGATGTGAAACATACAAATAATGAGGCAAAGCCATGTTAAAAAACTATACATACAACACAAGACAATATTACAGTTAAAGTATTTAACGATGCAAAACGTAAGTTGTTGGCAGAGGTGGACACCGTTAACGCAGACAAAAGGAAGACGCTCGTAAAGAATAATAATACACTGTCGATTGCTTGTGCGCACATGTCAGTGCCCGTTGTTGTAATGGGTTAGAAAAAGGAAGGCTTAACACATTTTTTCTCTCAGAAATGTGGGGATACTTGATGCAGATGCACAACAACTTAACTTGAAACGCAATATTAATCTGTTGCGAGAAATGCACGTAAACTTTGCTACAGACCTTACATATTCCAACGGTTATAATTTAATGAACCTTAGTATCTGCAAGAAAATAACAGATAAACATTATTTTCGCTTATTTTAATGCTCATGTCAAATTTATTGATCACTCACATTTGGATTTTGAAGACCTTAGCTTCGAAGAACTTGTTCAGACCATCTGTTGGAATCATATCTCGGCTGAGTTCGAACATCGGTTTGATTCCTTAAAAACATGGTCGCTAGGATGGGAGTTACCCTTTAATTAGATTCTTTATTGACCAATTTATTTCAACCTCATGCCGACAAACTTCCATTACATTACGTGTTTCCTAAGGCGTTAAGTCTCAGCAGTTGGTGTTCAGATGCAAGTGACAAATGTGCCTTTAGATTAGTACAAACTTCAGTTTTTCGAGCAAGACATATCTTAAATGGACATCAGTTATATTTGTATGTTTTCAACAGTTATCAACACTTAGCCGGAAAAAAATTCCTGAGTAAGATTTTTTATTCAACACTTGAATTTTTATCTCATGTCTGTATGTGTTTGTGATATGTACAAACCTTTCCAAAAAATAATTATACTCTGTTGATGTTCATTTTATGGGTTTCTATGCATTACAATGTTCTTGTGTTTAATGATATATTTTTATGTAAAGTATGTACAGGGAATGAGTAGAATCTATATGGATGTTTGAAATTTATTTGTCGATTTTGCAATTCAACAAAAATTATTTACGTTAGAGTTGGAAAAGACGACTAATGTCGATGTCCGAAATTCTATCTTATTCGTTTCTTAAGATGACGTTTTATTACAATATCGCTACAATAGTATAACTTATTGAGCAGAATCTTTTATTTTATGCTTTCCGGTGGTTTATAGAGAAATATCAGTGAAATAAAACTGATATTTCACTGTTTAATACAGTGAAAAATAACAGTGAAAAATATCGTTTTACAGTGAAATGACGTCATTTTTTCGACGCAATGACGTCATAAATCCAGCGACATTATCCAGTTAAACTCTTTTACAATGTAAATAAACGGTGAAAAAAGCATAAAATAAAAAGAAAATTTGTTGAAATCGATGGAATATCGATTTTAATTCACTCGTGATCATAAACAATACATATTTTCACTCGTGGCTGCGCCACTCGTGAAAATATTATTGTATATGATCACTCGTGAAATAAAATCGATATTCCATCGAATCCAACAAATATCCTCTATTTATTTATTGTGATAGCAGTGACGTCTTCATATAAGGCATCTACCTACGACGTTACACGACAACATATCAATTCGTTATTGGCTGGTTAAGGGAAATCGTTTTACAATAATAATAAAAAGTGAACTTCTTCTCGAAACCTCTGATCCCAAATGCATTCCCATGCTAGTTCTCATTCTACGCATTTTACATCCAAAGTATCATCAAGATTGGTAAAATTGTTCACACTCAATGTCTGCATGTAAGCTACAAACACAGCACAGTACCTTCATCATAACTAGAGTTAATGAGCAGGGCATTTAAGTATGCCATTTAACAGTGACCTTGACCTGACGTGCCCCATATTCTTTCCCACAGACATGCATTCAAGCTTACAATATCCAAATTTACATCAAGTTGTGAAAATATAGAATTGGACCGTGCTCTATGAAAAAGGGGTTTAATGCATGTGTGTAAAGTGTCGTCTCATATCAGCCTGTGCAGTCCACACAAGCTAATAAGTGACGACACTTTCCACTTATATGATATCTTTAGTTTCAATAAAGTATCTTCTTAGCAAAAATCAAGTTAAGGTGGAGAGTGTCGTCCCTGATAAGCCTGTGCAGACTGCGCAGGCTAATCTGGGACGACACTTTACGCACATGCAGTAAACCCCTTATTCACAGAGCTAGGCCCTGTTATTGACAGGAAAACTCCTGTTTGATACCGCCAACGTTCCCGGTTACAAATTTCAACAAACATTGTAGTATCGCTGGCTTATAACACCAACAAGCAAAAAGTTACCGAACACATTTATAACAGTAAATTTCCTGTAACAAAAACATCATCAAAACATGATCTTACAACAAAAACATCATGTAATAAACAGCACATACATATACAAAATATTAAGCATGAACATAATATTAAGCACAGAATTAGCAAATGTTGTCACACACTCGACATTAAAAAGCAAATCTGCAGATAAACAAGCTCATACATATGTTGGTCAAATGCAACTCTCATAAATCTAATTGGTCACGTGGTACACCCTACTTCACAACTTTCTGCTACATTGGATTGCATTTCGCCCTCATTGCCCCCCGCTTTCCGATGCGATATGTTCTTTGCTCTGCACACACTCGAGTGAATAATATTTAAAGCAGATGGTGTTCATCAGTCATTCTATTGTTTTACAAAAGTATTTTATTTTCATAAATGAATTTGTTTTAGCTGGCATTGAATAATGAACCATATTATAAAAAGTTTTATTCTACTTAAATTTCAATTTTGAAATTACTTATCACAAAACGACTAATTAAATTACAATTACAAACTTTAATGCCATTAAAGTTTCCTTCTTTTTGGATTTCTGAGTTTAATGTTGATTATGCCAAAATGTAATACGCTGTTCAAACAGGCATTGTTGTTTCACTGTTTTAATGGAAGAATCACAGCATGTAAAACCAAACAACATTATAACAGCAGATTTCATGTAACAAAGACATCATCAAAATAAGATCTTACAATATAAACACAATGTAATAAACGGCATATACATAACATTAAGCAAAGTCATTTCATAAAAACAAAACAAGTATGTATCGTCACAAACTCGGATTTAAAAAGCACAATACTGATCAAAAAAAATCTCAATTCAAGAGCAAATCCACGTATAATTTTAAATTACATAGAATGCAATGCTAATTAAGACTAATTGGTCAAGTCGTAAACGCCACTTTCACAACTTTCTGCTACATTGGATTGCTTTTCGTCCTCATTACCCCCGCGGTACCGAGGAGACCCGTCCATGTCACTGCAAACACTCGGTAACTGGTATAGTTTGGTCAGCTTTAAATGGTTTGAATTCCGTAGATACACAAATATAACGCGGGCGGCGATCTGACAAATGATCATTAAGCACGCGCTAATCAGCAGTAGGTAAACGGAATTGAAAATGATGTCACGAAGATTGAGAACTAACGGAGATAACTCTGCCTTGACTGCATCGAGAAACATCTCGCTATGAACACCTGAAAACAGAACATTACTTCTCTTATAACAACTTCAAGCGCAGCAAGTCTGAAACATTAAGACACACATCTTAGGCTAGGCATATTATAGAAATTGCGACTTACCTGTTCATTGTAACGCTTAAAAACGATTACCCTCGAAAGGTTTACAACTGAAATAAAACTCTTACTGCCTAGTCAGGAAATAAATCTGTTTTTCATATCATTTAAAACGATGCTTTTTTTTTAAAAAAGATCATAAGTCTAGACTCCTGAGGGCGGTGAACGGCCATTTATTTATATGATATTAAATTTCCAAATATTTCTTAAATGAAGAACAGTAACGCGTTTCCTACAGACAGGTCGTCGACGGAATCTCACCTGGGCTTAGATGTGCATGCAGCGGCAAGAAGTTGCACGAAGTGATCGACAGGGTGACTAGATTCGTGCCAAAGTCGCAGGACTCGGAGCCCGCCAGGTTGCACATGTCTGTGATCACGGTGTTCAACAACAGTTGCTGCAATAACACACAGAAACATTTGATTCGTAATCTGAGAAAACTGGGCATAATGCATGTGCGAACAGTGTCGTCCCAGATTAGCCTGTGCAGTCCGCACAGGCTAATCAGGGACGACATTTTCCGCCTAAATTGGATTTTTGCTATAAAGAGACTTCATTTTCACGAAATATGTCATAAAAGCGGAAAGTGTTGTCCCTGATTAGCCTGTGCGAACTGCACAGGCTAATCTGGGACGACACTTTACGCACATGCATTATGCCCAGTTTTCTCAGAACACGAAACATTTGTTTTCATGAGATCGTGGATTTTACCTAAGATACTACGTATAAACGTTACTTCAATGAAATGTCGGTATTAAACAATCCATTTGCTTCAACGGCCGATAACTAGTTGGTAGCAGGAAAATAAACTTTAAATAAATTAACAACTTATGTTCGTTATAAGAGAAAGCATTAAAAGCACACAAACTATCAATTTGAACGAAAATTTGGCTTAATATTTCGATTAAAAATAAAGTTAGCACCTAAAAAAATCAGTGTTCCTTACAGCAATAGCCCAAATTTCAACGCTATAATTTGTGGTCTGGTAACATGAAATTAACAAGATACAGCACGCTTTTTTTTGTTTTTTGCGGGACAATATACTCAACACATGTTTATTTACTAAGTTAGTGTTCGTGTGTCCATGAATAGTTGCGGGATATTAAAATGAAATATAATGTGCCACCAAAAAATAAAAACGAGCATTTTGTATCTCGTTAAGTCTATGTAACCATACCACATCTAGCGTTGAAATGTTGGCTACTGCTATAAGGCACTTTATTTGTTCGAAATAGTGTACGACATTTTTGTTCATTTTGAGCATTTGTGTTATTTCAACGTTACAACGTCAACGGTCTGCCATTACATGTGAAGCGTCTTTTCTTCGTTTAAAGGATTCTACAAAAGGTTCCACCTCGCAATCAAAAATGCTGTACAAAAATATGTCCCATGTAAATGAATTCGTGATTTAACCTATACATTTAGAGACAATTAAGATGATAGGCAATACAAATTAAATTAAAGAAGCAAGCCAAAAGTTTAAACACATCGTTCGCGAACTACTTTTATATTCTACCGTAATTGTTAATGATATAACAAAACCAATACACTTTTGATCAGACACTTTATGTACAAGTACCATTATCCTGGTACAAGACCCACCTGTCTTTCAGCCACTTGAACGAGAATATTGTTTATAGTTTGTACCTCGCCGTCAATGCTGTTTTTGTATACCACCAGAAATTCATTGAGGTATTCAACAAACTGTTCAACAACTTGTAAACTGATGTCACTTTGTCTGTCCAAGAGTGGTTGCATAGCGTCTATATCCAGCAAGAATATCGCCGATTCCATTGTCACAAGATCATGTGTCACTTTGGCAACTAGACATAATAACAACACGAATGCGCACATAAGCACTAATCTCCAAAATACGACAGACATAAATAGCGAATATGAATGTTTTAACACTTTTAATCCATAAATGTGAAAACATCCCTTATTTGAGCTATTATTTACGGGTGCTAACTGTTGACTTTTTGCACACAGCTCGTTCAAAATGTCTTTTCTCTCTTGGTCGGATCCGCGACAGTATTCAAAGTATTTACGACTATCACCCCAAAAGTTCTTATCTTTCATTCGCCGAATATGGTCATACCCATCCTCCCATACATTTTCTGGCTTAGGAATATCCTTTCCAGTCAGTATAAAATGCAATTTTTTGGTGATTGTGTCGCATGGAATACGGTCATCTAAACCATGCTTAAACGTATACCACGACTGAATTAACCACGATGATCTATACACTAGCAAACAAATATCCAACAACACAAAGACGCCTAAGAAAAGAGGCAATATAACACTGCGAATTCTTAGTACTGAATTGTCATCTTCCGTTGCCATTGTAATTTCATTTCCATTCGCTGGCTCAGAGTTAAATCTTAAACTGCTTTCTTGTTCGCTAAAAGAGAACTTAAAGAAATTTGCAGACGGCTTAAGATTGACGAAATAATCTTCTTCAGGGTTCTGTTGAATGCCGCTAATCTCGCCAACATCTTCAAGCATTGAAAAGTCTAACGTCGGCAGCATAGATGTAACCCTATCAACAAAATAAGTATACTAAATAAGTGTCGGAATGCGATTTAAACGCTTTGTCAATTTTACAAATAGGGATTAATGACGGAATGTGGGGTGTTTTGTTTTACGTGTTCTTCCAAAGGTGATTCATTTACAATTGAATACATTATTTAAACAAATACCTTCCTGAAAGGTTTTATAAACCTCGGATTTTTAAATAGTGTTTCTAATGAATTTAATACAATTAAATGCATGTCGTATGAATTGCTTTTTGCGAAGGTGGTAAATTAACATGTTCATGTATACTTTTAAGACATCTTCTTTCCTTAAATGGTATGTATACATGTTTACAATATTACACACTATCAGTATGATAAATTAGTTATAACAGGTACAAAAACACTTACCTTTCCATCAGCATCTTTTTGATCTCGAAGATTTCCTGAACCTTGTCGATTTCCAACCACGTCAGGAACGCCGCTAAATTGTCTGTCACCTTGTTTAGTGGGTTTCTTTGAAGTAGTTGCTGCTCCATAAACAGTTGTTGTGGAAACTTAAACCACTTGTTTGTAGCAACAGATTGCAAATAAGATGCATATTTGATCTGAATTGATTTCAAGTTTTTGTCCAATGTCTTATTAAAATCGTTTAGAAATTTTGTCATTCCTCTTTGGTACACAATAAGTCTTTTTCTGGAATAGTCTCTTAGTTTTTCTTTAACAATTCCCGAGCTATTATTAAAAATTAGTTTCATCGTGTTTGATAAATTTTCATTCACATTCTGCGGACTGCTGTCATTAAAAGATGATTTTAAATGATTACTGCAAGCATGCATACGCTTGCCAATTTTGTCCAACATCTGTTGCACTTGATCAGTCTCCTTCCTGACAATCTCATCAAGGCTGACTTGCAGAAGAGCCTTAACATGAGAACTTACATTGACTGCCACTCCAACTTCGTTAATCTGATGCTGTTGAAGTGCATGAAAAATACCGAACGTCGCACAGAAAGAGAATATCACCGCGTAGGTCACGTAGAGCACAGTTAGAACAAGTTTTATCAATTTGGTTTTCTTGGATTCCCTAATCTCTTCAATCTTGTCGATGCTCTTAAGCAAAGTCATTTGCGGTCCCAAATCTGGCTTAGGTACAGGGATATCCGTTACAGTAGTTTTCGGTTTATTTTTATTACACTTAACATAGAACATTAGTAGGAATACTGCTATGCAAAAGCAGATGGCAACAATTGCCAAGAGGAAAAGCCACGGCGCTGATTCGCTTATTTGTGATGTCTCCGCATAACTCTGTGAATCCACAAAATATTGGGGTCCTTGCACGGACGACAAAACAATCTTATGGCTTGTGGAGGAATCGTTTATGACAACAGAGAAAACGTCTACACCGTTGACCGAGTTGCATCGTAAAACTAACGTTGTTGAAAAGTCCTTTGGGCAGGCTACAAGTATGTCATAGTTTGCAACGCGTTCAGATGTCGCTTCGAGGAAGACTTCCAAAGTAAAAAGTCCGGGACAAATGGTAACTGATCCTGGAATATAACGGAACAATATTAAGCTTTCGATATGTGTGCCCTCACCTAGTTTAAGAAATGAATGGTGGTACAAATTTATACGGCGTAGGATAAACGTGTATCAGACGTGCCCAACATCGTTGTTTTTTTTTTCAAGTGCCGTCAAAATTACTCCTATTCCCCGTGTTTTGCGTATATCTTGAAATGTTAATGTAATTTTCATGTTTCAGGTTATCACAACAGATTTATTTTATATTTAAAGACACATCATCATGATAAACCCTACATTCGTTAACGCGTTTAATTAAAACAGATTGCAAGAACCTTTTTGACAAGTAAATTTTATTTGAAGACAGTGAAGTTTGCAATTAACTTGATAATTACAAACTGACAATGTCTATGTCAGTATACAACATGCAACCATCATTTCAATATGTCCAGACCCGTTCCTACAATAATTGCACGCATAAACATTACACTTACATGTATTCCGTTTAACTAATAAACAGTGAGTTACCAGTAAGTGTGATATTCCAAGACTGCATTTGCTTTATCCAGGTCAGTTCGCCATTCAAAGACCAAGGATTCATTTTCGAATCTCCGTAACGATCCTTGTAAAATGACATAACTGAAGTATTTTCTGCAAAAGAGAAAAACGAGCGCAATCATAAAACAAAGGTACTCTGAGACCTTGTTCTTGAAACTCAACTTCTAACTTAAGCTAGACCGTATACAACAATTAGAGTAATGTGAATCGATCGTTTTAAATGTTCCAATAAAAATAAACTAGTGCAACATTTAAACGCAGTGAAAAACATTCATATGTGAACTCATTTTTAGCATAGGTGCGTTTACGCACCTATGCTTATGGTATATACCACATTTCAAAAATCCACATCTATCGGTTACCCATTATGAAGCCTTACCTGATAAAAAATCAGACGAAATATCTATTTAATTTAGTATATGGTCATTCTTACAAAAAAATTTTGGAAACGTTTTTCTAACGTTTTCTTCCAAGAATATTGCTGACACCGTTTTTAGTGAATTTTTCTAAGACCGTTTTGTGTCAAAAAATCTTCTTATAACCTAAAACAAATTTCGTTCGTAAAACAATTCTATCTGCACTATAAATCTCAAACTCCTACGCAGTGGCCTCCCTTATACGAGAAGTTACTGACCGGGCGAAGCAAGGGAAGTAACTGCTGTGAGGAGTTTCTATAAAAATCTGCATTCAGAAATCTGTATTCAGAACTCAATCTGTTGTGCACGTCTGCATCTAACGCTTACCAAAAGTTTTACGACAAATTCTTGACGCAGACGAATAGGGTAGCGTCTATTTTCATTTGTGAAAAGAATAGTTCGATACAGATCTGTCCGTGCTTAAATTTTGAAAGGCTTGGGTAATTATTTTTCATAAGCGTTGCAAACACTGATGTAAATGGAAAGATTATCTTTTTAAATAGTCGGTAATTGTTTGAAATTATTGATTTGAGAAATTCGCGGATGGCGATATCGAACTACATTATACCACGTGACGCCATTCTTCCCTGTATCTTGCACCTATGCTTTTAACGCCATCGGCGCTCTCGTTAAATTGGGAAACAATGAGCAATTATTCTACAGAACGGTCAGAATCGAGGTTAACAAGGTATATTAAAGAAATAGTACGGTAATAATATTATACCATACCTGGTATTGAAAACCTGATATGCGGAAGCTCATCTTTAGACATGATTTGATACACAAACTGGCCATTGTCCATCCTTTTCTCCGGTGGTTGAACAGTTTTTCCATAGTCTTCATATATTGGCTGGGAGGGCAAAATTTGAGACAAATTCTTATCGCAACCTCCTTCAATCCACGTTAGTGTAGAATGTTGAAATGGACGTTCAAATTGTATCTTAGTAAATAACTTAGTCGTGCTCGAACTTATTGTGAATGGAGATCGTCGAAGGTCGTTAATGTTTTTCATCTTATGAAGTGTGAAGTTCTCGGCCTTCCTTGGGTCCTGATGCTTGAAGGAACCCTTCAAGATGACCTCGTCATCATATCTGCTCTCTAGAAAGGACATTAGAACAACACTATTAGTATAATGCCACACACATTTTAATTAAGCTTAGTCGCGATATTTGGTCTCAGAAATGGAAAAGCAACTCTTTATATTATATTATTACTTTTATTATTTGTAGACTTAGTAGTAGTAGAAGTAACTGTAGTTATTGTAGTAATATTAGTAGTAGTAGCATTATTATGTCGTAATAGCAGCAGTAGTAGCATTATCATAAGTAGATGTATCACTATTATTATTATTATTATTATTATTATATTTATATGTTATGAACACATTGTAAACTAGATACGTGCCTGTGAAATGATTCATTTTGATGAATGCTTCTTCCTCAAATCCATGCATGAAGTCAGTGAAGTTCTTGTAGGGAACTTCCTTGACCCGTGAGCCAAATGAGAAGTTCAGCCATGGCACGGTCGTCTCGTACGAAAATCGGTAAAGTGCAGTCGGTGGGTGATGTCGCAAGTGACAGCTGAATTCGTCCATTATGTGTTCGAACCGCGGCACAATTCCAATTCGGACAATAGTGCCTGTAATGAGTAAGAAATAAAAAAATAGTCAAACGGTTTGCCTTTGTCATACGAGTACACAATGATATATGTGGCTCTCCAATTAAACTTGAATTAAGCATTAAATATGTTCTATGTAAGGATGATGATTTTTTTTTGAATATCTTCATTGATATTGCTGTAGGACAATTGTTTTATGGACCTTCTGTAATAGTAATAAATATTATATGTCAATCTGAGTCTATGAAAATTTAAAATCACTATACACGGATACTTGAATATTTTTTAAGCCCCACATAATACCTGTCTAAAAGAAGTTCCATACATAGTAGAGATAACAGTAAAAAGACACAGAAAATCATCGCTCTCACTTTTTATAAATGGACTACATTTTCTTAATGTTACTCAGCGAAACAATTGTGTTTTGATGTCAAACACATACATGAGAAAGTCTTTTTAAGCGAAATATATCAGGAAAAAGTGTTAATATTTCTGTTTTAAAAGCATTCACCTCTTGAACATTCTATATCCGGTGCAGGGCATTGTTCACTGTAGAACTGCTGGCACTCCGAGGAAGCGTGACACTGGAGGTTGCAGCAGTCGGTCTCGTTGGAACCTGAAGGTAAAGCGTCACTTTGTGTTACTACATAATCTTGTGTCCGCATTGTGGAGTACATGTACTAACGAGTATATGTGAAAAAATGAATGTTTAATACTAATGTATCATGTTTTAAGCTGTTATTTATGAAATGTTGATTTTCATCATTAGCTTCCAATTCCTTATCAGAAAGAATCAGTCCAAAATGGTAATTATAAGTGACCTTCTGTATAACCAAACAGTCACAAAGTGTATTCAACAAAGAATGCCAGAAACGAAAACAAACTGGTTCTGAAAGGTTAACATACCAGATATACACGCCTGTTTTGTCAAGCAACGTCCACATGTCTCCATGTTGCTCTTGCACTCTTCAGACGGGAAGGTAAGATATGCGGGGTCAGCATACCTCTTGTTGAAGATCACCTTGGCGATTTCAGAGTTGCCTGGACACTGGATGGTGTTTGTTGAGATCGTCTTAAACTGAGCATGCTCTGCCTTTTCGGGAACCTGAGATATACAAAATTACCACTTAACCCTTTCAGTGCGGGAACCGAATTTTGAAGGCCTTTGCAAACAGTTTGGATCAGATGAGATGCCACAGAACGTGGCGTCTCATCAGGATCCAAACTGTTTGCTATTCTGATAATATTCTTTGAAAAAATCGAATAAAATGCTAATTTTAGAAATTCAGCAGACGACATTTTAGCAGACGACAAATTTCCCAGCATGCAAAGGGTTAAAAACGTAGTTTGACGCATTTGTAGTCCCTTAGAAAGTTACATTTATTTCTTACTAGGTTCAAGTTTTAAAAGCTTCAGTTCCAACCCTAAGATACTGATGAGCAGCAAACAGCATGAATCCTACACAATAGCAATTACTCGCAGGCTGTTTTGGTTTTTTGCTGTTTGCACAAAGTCATTTTAACTTCGCTTCTGAATGGGAAAGGGTTAAGGCAGATGCCTATAGTAGACCTATTTACCTATAAGGTGTGTGCAGAAATGGTTGGTATGACAATTTCTTGACAATTATTAAATTGCTAGAATCATATCATGTATCACTCACAATTTTACATAAAACTATAACTATAAACTGTCATGATATTTATGAAGACTACCCCAGATGATGCATGCCGTAAAATGTAGCAATGTCTCAGTTATAAGAGTGCAAGAATACTAAAATATACATCCTGAATTTTAATAGAAAACAACTTGACTCATGAATAAGCATACTGCACATGTAAAATCTGAGACGACACTTTTAGCACATGCATTAAGCCAAGTTTTCCCAAAAGAAGCAAAGTGAAAATGGCTTTTGCAACCAGCATAAAACCAGAACAGCCTGCGAGTAACTAGCAGGTTTTATGCTGTTTGCTGCTCATCAGTATCAAAGGGTTGGAAAATGAAGCCTTTAAAACTTGAATCTAGTAAGAAAAGTCTTTAATTAAATTTAACTTTTTTAGGGACTACAAACACGTCAAAATACATTTCTAAATGGGAAAGGGTTAAGCACATGCATTAACCCTTTCAGCGCTAGAACCGAATTTTGAAGGTCTTTGCAAACAGTTTGGATCCAGATGAGACGCCACAGAATGTGGCGTCTCATCCGGATCAAAACTGTTTGCTATTCTGATGGTATTCTTTGAAAAAAATCGAAGAAAATGCAAATTTTTGAAATTCAGCAGACAACATTTTAGCAGATGACAAATTTCCCAGCATGCAAAGGGTTAAGCCCAGTTTTCCCACAATGAGACGCATACACTTACTTTAGAGCAAGGCTTGCTGAATATCTGGGCCACATATTTGTCCCCGTCCTTGTAGTCGCTGGGGCAGCGTGGGAGATTGGTGTTCTGGGAGTCACACACGATCTCTCGCGCAACACTGGCAAGGTCGTTACCCACCAGCATGTTCAGGTCGTACTCATCTGGGAGGGGGTGTCTGCAATGGTCCAAATACAGTGACATGTAAATGTGGAAATGTAAATTACATGGTATTTATACCCAGGGAATAATGATTAATATGAAAATTATAAATAATGCAAGAAGTTAACTGCATCTACAGAAAAGTACAAAAGAACAGAAACACAACAAATAAATACACATACATTAAAAAACATCATGACCATACATGCCATAATTTTCAGACCAATTCCGGGACATTGAGTTAAATTGTCCGGGACTTTTGCCGATTTTCCGGGACATGTATAAAATGTAGCGATATTTATAGACATATGCATTTTTGGTACGTTTTTTTAGTTTCGCATCGTTAATTGCAAAAGTTCGAAAGCCTATCCGAAATACACTTGATCTATTAACGTCAAATTAAACATTACTACTTCCGTTACTAGATACAAGCCACGCGTTTTCAGTGTAAGTGTTCTAAACATAGATGGTGACGCTACTGCGTTATTGTTATTAAGACCGGTGTGTAACGCGTAGTTGTTGATACGCCTTTATTCATTTATAACATTTATATAATAAAAAATACAACAATACAGTACCGTTAGATCGAACTTAAACTGCTTTTAATTTTTTACTCAGCGATGTTGGACTTTAGATGTGTGAACAACTATCCTTTGCCCTTACACAGCGGGAAATAATGACGTAGTAGATTAAAGTCAATTAACAACCACATTAAACAATGCCCCTTTTTCGGTTTGACCGCGAACGTGAGACAATCGATATGATAACAGGACCCCTGTTAATTGATCGATTTTGACACGTAGCGTAGTCTGCCTATTCGGGTAGGCATTGTTCTAGTTATGATATATGCCAGGAAAAAGTAATAATGAACATTTACCATGCTCTAAAATATGCATTATTTACATCTTTTGACGATTTTAAATTGTAAACAAGATGTGTTTGTGAAACACAATGTCCCCCTATATGACGTTTGACCTTGAAGGATGACCTTGACCTTGACCCTTCACCACTCAAAATGTGCAGCTCCATGAGATACACATGCATGTCAAATATAAAATTGCTAGCTTCAATATTGCAGAAGTTACATTACATGAGCAATTTCGACCCATATATTTGATCTAGAAGGATGACCTTGACCTTGACCTTTCACCACTCAAAATGTGCAGCTCCATGAAATACACATGCATGCCAAATATCAAGTTGCTATCTTCAATATTTCAAAAGTATTCATGAAATAAGCGATTTGGGCCACATATATTTGACCTCTGACCTTGAAGGATGACCTTGACCTTTCACCACTCAAAATGTGCAGCTCCATGAGATACACATGCATGCCAAATATCAAGTTGCTATCTTCAATATTGCAAAAGTATTCATAAAATGAGCGATTTTGGCCACATATATTTGACCTTGAAGGATGACCTTGACCTTGACCCTTTACCACTCAAAATGTGCAGCTCCATGAGATACACATGCATGCCAAATATCAAGTTGCTATATTCAATATAGCAAAAGTTATTGCAAAATGTTAAAGTTGGCGCAAACCAACCAACCAACAGACCAACAGACAGGGCAAAAACAATATGTCCCCCACTACTATAGTGGGGGACATAAAACAATATGTCCCCCACTACTATAGTGGGGGACATAAAAACTATAAAGCATTACAAACGCAAAATCATTGAATAATTTGGAGAGTTCTGTTATTATTGTTATATTTTGTGACACTACGAGGATTGCTTATATAAAGTATTAAAGACAACAATCAATGTATGAGCACAGATGGCTGGGTGTTTAAAGTGCTAGATTTTAACTCCAATGGTAAGTGGTTTTAGCCCAGTTTGGGTTTACCTTTTTTTACCTTTTTTTTCTTTAATTCATTGTATTCTTGTTTTTACTGGAGCCATTTAGTTTCAATGTGTACACGTATCAATTTAAAGCATTCAATGACAAACTTTAGTAACATGCTAAAATCTGTGAAAAGGTCCCTTTAATCCCTACAGCACGCTTAGTGTCAGTGACTTTTGTGATTGACTGAGACAAACTGCATATCAGCCAGACAAAAACTGACCATGCTACCATCCTGTATGCAAATTATCAAAACGATTATGACAGCTTTATCAAATCACTGACTACCGGTAATACATGATAGTTATCTGCACACAGATCTTTCATATGACTTTGTAGTTGTACAAACTTAAATTTTTATGGAGAATATCAATGATTTTCTAAAACACTTTTCAATATTCATACCAGAATGTTTTATTTGAATATTTGTCAAGTTTTCAAATAATCAAATATTAGATTCATTCATTACCATCCGTACTATAAATGTAAACAATAATTTTTCTTCCACAAGCTTTACAAAACTGCAGATTTTGTTTAAAAAGGTACCTGCAGTTGTTTTTTCGAATGGATGCCATCTGTTCTTTGACATCCATGGAGCCAGAACCGTTTATAAACTTCTCGTCATCGATGTAGTTGATATCAGCATACTCAGGAATCAGGAATATTTCTGATGCCCTGATTGTAATGGTCAGACCTAGCAGAAAGCGTTTACATGTCAAATTACTTTCACCAATTGGATATATCTAAAACACCTTAAACTGAAAAACAATAGCTGTCTCCATCGGAAGACATATGCCCCCAAAAATGCTTTTTCAAAACCTAAACACAGCTTTTGAAACCTAAACGCTGACCCTAAGTTCAATGTCAAGTTCAAAGGGGTCAAAATAAGTGTGCGTATGGAAAGGCCTTGTCAACATATATACATGCATACTTAATATGAAGGTTACATCTGAAGGGACATAGAAGTTATGAGCATTTTTTAAAACCTAAACGCAAAAGTGTGACGGACAGACAGACGGACGGGGGTATAAAAAGGCTTAAATTGAGTTTTAACACATTAAACAGTATAAGCATCTAATTTCATTTATAAAACAGATATATATATATATATTTTATTAAAAAAAGAAATACTGACCTAAAGAAAACAATATCAGGAGATTCATGGCACTTTACAATACAGGACAGTACACTTAACTTAAAGTTCTAGCATAGCTGTGGTCACAACCTATTCAGCATACTGATTTCACATTTAATAGTTAAGCATTAAACAAAGATTTTGAATAACATAGTGGTTTAACTATTTCAAAGACCAATGCTATGGCCAACCTGATTCAGGTCGCACCCACACAAAGCCAAGGGCCTGTTTATTGCTGGACAGGTAGATGGACTCTTCCAGTTTCTTGATACCATCCAATCGCTCCATGAACAAGTTTCTGGACATGCTCACATTGACAGTCACCAGGTCTGGTAGGACAACAAAACATTGAATACTGGTAAATAAAATGTCACCAGATCTAGTGAGCAAACTGTGATTAAACTTTAAATGATGTTACACATGTTTTTAGCACTTGAAGTAATTTACTTAATTCATATAATATATGTCTTCTTTATTGATATAAGATTATTTTTTTTCTCCAGGTTAAATACATCTAATTATATTTAAGATATGTTTTTTTTTAAACAATTATGTCACATTATATCAAAGGATGAAGATAAACCCTCTCAAACTCCAGGAAAAGTCATACGTGGCAAAGATTACATGATATACCTCTTAAAGATGCCATTTTAGCCTCAAACTGCCTCAGTGGAAACGTCACATCTGTAACAAGGGTTAACTCAATCATATGCAACAGTTTTACACAAATTACAAATATTGTAAAACATTTCAAACATTCAATTTCTGCGCAAAAAACAACAACACTGTAGATCTAGTTTATGTACATTACAAACACGAAACATAACAATGCCATGAAACCAAAATTTCAATTTTTTAGTTCTGAATTATTGTAATAATTGTGCAAACCAAGCAATTTATGAATGTAACCTACCTACACACAAAATATCAGTGCAATATAACCTACATACACATGTAAAACCCGCACAGGCTAATCAGGGATGACACTTTCCACTTTTATAGTATTTTTTGTTTAAAGAATTCTCTTCTGATCAAACATTTGATTTAGGCGGAAAGTGTTGTCCCTGATTAGCCTGTGGGGAGTGGCTAACCCTTTGCATGCTGGGAAATTTGTCGTCTGCTAAAATGTCGTCTGCTCAATTTCTAAAAATAGCATTTTCTTCATTTTTTTCAAAGAATACTATCCGAATAGCAAACAGTTTGGATCCAGATGAGACGCCACGTTCTTTGGCGTCTCATCTGGATCCAAACTGTTTGCAAAGACCTTCAAAATTTGGTTCCCGCAATGAAAGAGCTTATCAATTCCACGTCTGTATACCGATGCATATGGTGTCCTGGGTGGTGGTACATGCAGCAGCCTCATAAGAACTACCACTGCAATGGCTGCAAGCTGAAAGAGACAATATGGGGATTATGCTGAAGCCAATTAAGTCTTTCAAAGGTATTGTTACCTGCTTTAATCATTTTTATAAATGACAAATGAATTTAATAAATTATAACTTGGTAAAAAATTAGATTTGTGGCGCTTATTTTATTATAGATTCATTTGGCATAGACCTATAATCAGATGTGTTATTTTGTTTCATATTTAAATAAACTTTAGACTTTTTTGAAGAGGGCTATTGTTCAACAACATTCTGACAACTTGATTAACCCTTTCCCACTCAGAGGCAAAGTGCAAATGGCTATGTGCAAACAGCATAAAACCAGAACAGCCAGCTAGTAACTCAGTTTGTTCAGTTTTATGCTGTTTGCTGCTCATCAGTATCTAAGGGTTGGAAATTAAGCCATTAAAAATTTAATTTAGTAAGAAAGGTATTAAATTAAATTTAACTTTCTATGGGACTACAAATGCGTCAAATACGTATCTAAGTGACAAAGAGTTAAAAACTGTTTGACAACCAGATGTATCAAGTACAACTTGTAACGTAGTTGGTATTTATACATTAATAATTGTAGAAAATTATTAATAAATATTTTATCACAACAACCATAATTTCATAAATAGTATTCTTGCATTTTGGAGATAATTTATAGATGTTAATTATAAAGAATAGAATGAAATAGATGTTTAAATATAGAGAAAATAATGGTTTAAATAAAATTATAGAATCTTAATTTAAATATTTACCAAATCATAAGAGAACGTAATTAAGTTTACATTAAAATGTACTACGGTTATCACGGTGCAAATCAAAATGTGACTGCCTAAAGGTATATACTTAAAGATGTCAAACAAGATTAGTTATGAAACACAGTCAAAATATGCTTATCTTGAAAAGCCATCAAAAAGCATCCTGTCAGCAAGGTTCAAACATGATAATTTGGTCTAGCGGGTTTCTGCGCGTCATTGAACCGGAACATAAGAGAGTCGGTCAACCGACATATTTATACTGACCAATCAAAACATGTATACAGCATGTTAGGTCAGTTTTGAATTTTTCATCTTTCTAAAAATAAAGTCTAAGTTTGACGATCCAATAGCGCAGTCACGTTTTCTTGTCGTGGCGGCCATATTGACCGCCGAGCTGTAAAATTGTATTTCACGAACATTAGCAAACGTTGTATTATAAAATAATCAACAGAAAAAAATCGCTATGAAAAGAGAAATGAACTTTGTTTGTTACTGTGTGTTCTCCAAAAACAATGTGTAATTATGTCACAGACTATCACCTACGTTTGCACACGACATCTGTCTCCATGCTACACTGCTCTGTCATGTAAAACCCATCATCACAGGACGTTCTGCATGCTGAAATGTCAACAAAAGTAAAGATAATTTCAATAAATTTGCATGTGACTTCTTGTGTATTTTTGTATAATTCAAATAAAATACATAAAGGAGAGCATTCACTGCTTAATTTATAATTTAAAGAAAAAGATGCTGAGGCAGCCTGCGGAGACATTGCCAAATCTAATGCAACATCAACTAACATTTGTTGCAATACACACTTTATGACTTATTTGTTGGAATACATTTTGACAGTGATGTGTTCAAAATTTATTAACAATTTTTCGCCACAACATTTATAGACTTCATAACCACAGCTTTTTTTATATCAGTATTAAGATACACACATGAGGTCTTTCAGATAGAAGCCCTTGTTGCATGGACACTGCATTCTCAGCCCTCAGGACCTTGGCTGCAATTAGTAGTAACTACCAACCCTCATTTGTTGCAGTTTCAAACTATTTGTTGCCATACCAAACCATGTTACTTGCAATACCAGTACATGTACTTACGAACACACAGGAGATCCTTCAGGTAGAAGCCCCTGTTACATCGACACTGCATGCCCAGCCCTGGACCCTGGCTGCTACACAAGGCGTGGACCCTACACTGAGTCAGGTTGTTACGACAGTCCTTAGACAGGTCTGGAAATACATACATTTGTTATCATTTTCATTCATGAACACAGAGTATGTTCATTTTATTGACAAAATACATGTTACAGGGCAATAAAAAGGAACCAGGTTTTCAATGTTTTATTTATCTACACATTTGAGCCATCACAAGATATGTCTGCATGTAAGATAATGTTGTATAGTCAGTGGAACACAATAACATCCACAAGTCCACTTCAGTTCTCATTGTGATTTATTTTTGTTGATTTATCTTCAACACAATTCAAACAACATTTCAACGCAACAACCCCATCAAAACTCTAAAACATTCAAGGTTGAAAACTTTTTTTCGAATTTTATTGACAGCTTGATCTTCATCTAACTGGCCCCTACTGCAACTCAAAGCTAACCTGCATGTGGGCTACCATTGCCTTACCTTTAGTGCAATAACTCCCTCCAAACCAAAGTTATTCAGTGGACACCCATTTCTTTTTGAAGCACGTTTAACATGCCGTCTGGCATCAACAATAATACCAAGCAAAATTTCCATGCAAGCAATGTCCAAAGTTTCATCAAGACTGGATAATTCAATATTAAGTTATAGTGACCCAAAACCTGGACCCCATACCCCAATCTTATAATTGTGTTGCATACCTGGGCAATGAAATATTAATAAGATTGAACCCATGCCCTTAAGAGTGGGTAGATATTGATTGATGAACCTGTCTAATTAATCACATTCTGAATATAGATACAAAATTGAATTCAGAGTGGAAATACATATGTGCCAATAAGCTGTAAGGTTAGCCTTCATAACTCAATACTTAAGCTTGAGTTTGTCAATTGTGAGGAAACAGTTCATGTTGTTCTTAAAAAAAAATTGCACATGTAATATCTAAGCCTTACTTAAACTCAAATCATTTAGCCTTTTCAAAGTTTATATGTAATCATTTAGACATCCAGACCGCAAAGCAAGCAATAACAATAATATGGGGCTTGGTTCATACATTATGGAAATATAATATTACAGCTGCAAAAAATTGTCCTCACTAATAACTTGTTCTGTGTGAATTGTAGGCATCTTTGTCAGGAGAAAATGGAGTTGCATGCTATAAGAAATCAACCCTGTAATTTTGATAAAAATGTATGATAATTTGCATCTGTGTGACTTGTTTATGCATATATTTAACTCTTTAAGTGCTGGAACCGAAATTTGAAGGCCTTTGCAAACAGTTTGGATCCAGATGAGACGCCACAGAACGTGGCGTCTCATCAGGATCCAAACTGTTTGCTATTCTCATAGTATTTTTTGAAAAAAAATGGAAGAAAATGCTAATTTTAGAAATTCAGCAGACAACATTTTAGCAGACGACAAATTTCCCAGCATGCAAAGTGTTAAAGACCTCTACTGCAGACAATCTCACAAATCTATTAAAGCCTGTCTCTGCGAAAACCAGGCTTAATGCAATCTGCTAAAGCATTGTCCCTGATTAGCCAGTGCAGTCTGCACAGGCAAATAAGAGCTTACACTTATACATTTATGGATTTTCTGGTTCAAAGAAGGAAGTCTCTTCTAAACAAACATTCCTTCAGTCAGTGTGTGTCATCCCTGTACAGTGTAATCCAGGATGGTATTTCATAGTCAGTGTGTGTCATCCCTGTACAGTGTAATCCAGGATGGTATTTCATAGTCAGTGTGTGTCATCCCTGTACAGTGTAATCCAGGATGGTATTTCATAGTCAGTGTGTGTCATCCCTGTACAGTCTAATCCAGGATGGTATTTCATAGTCAGTGTGTGTCATCCCTGTACAGTGTAATCCAGGATGGTATTTCATAGTCAGTGTGTGTCATCCCTGAACAGTCTAATCCAGGATGGTATTTCATAGTCAGTGTGTGTCATCCCTGTACAGTCTAATCCAGGATGGTATTTCATAGTCAGTGCGTGTCATCCCTGTACAGTCTAATCCAGGATGGTATTTCATAGTCAGTGTGTGTCATCCCTGTACAGTCTAATCCAGGATGGTATTTCATAGTCAGTGCGTGTCATCCCTGTACAGTCTAATCCAGGATGGTATTTCATAGTCAGTGTGTGTCATCCCTGTACAGTCTAATCCAGGATGGTATTTCATAGTCAGTGTGTGTCATCCCTGTACAGTCTAATCCAGGATGGTATTTCATAGTCAGTGTGTGTCATCCCTGTACAGTCTAATCCAGGATGGTATTTCATAGTCAGTGTGTGTCATCCCTGTACAGTCTAATCCAGGATGGTATTTCATAGTCAGTGCGTGTCATCCCTGTACAGTGTAATCCAGGATGGTATTTCATAGTCAGTGCGTGTCATCCCTGTACAGTCTAATCCAGGATGGTATTTCATAGTCAGTGCGTGTCATCCCTGTACAGTCTAATCCAGGATGGTATTTCATAGTCAGTGCGTTTCATCCCTGTACAGTGTAATCCAGGATGGTATTTCACAGTCAGTGTGTGTCATCCCTGTACAGTCTAATCCAGGATGGTATTTCACAGTCAGTGTGTGTCATCCCTGTACAGTCTAATCCAGGATGGTATTTCACAGTCAGTGTGTGTCATCCCTGTACAGTCTAATCCAGGATGGTATTTCACAGTCAGTGTGTGTCATCCCTGTACAGTCTAATCCAGGATGGTATTTCATAGTCAGTGCGTGTCATCCCTGTACAGTCTAATCCAGGATGGTATTTCATAGTCAGTGTGTGTCATCCCTGTACAGTCTAATCCAGGATGGTATTTCATAGTCAGTGCGTGTCATCCCTGTACAGTTGAATCCAGGATGGTATTTCATAGTCAGTGTGTGTCATCCCTGTACAGTCTAATCCAGGATGGTATTTCATAGTCAGTGTGTGTCATCCCTGTACAGTCTAATCCAGGATGGTATTTCATAGTCAGTGCGTGTCATCCCTGTACAGTTGAATCCAGGATGGTATTTCATAGTCAGTGTGTGTCATCCCTGTACAGTCTAATCCAGGATGGTATTTCATAGTCAGTGCGTGTCATCCCTGTACAGTCTAATCCAGGATGGTATTTCATAGTCAGTGCGTGTCATCCCTGTACAGTGTAATCCAGGATGGTATTTCATAGTCAGTACGTGTCATCCCTGAACAGTCTAATCCAGGATGGTATTTCATAGTCAGTACGTGTCATCCCTGTACAGTGTAATCCAGGATGGTATTTCATAGTCAGTGCGTGTCATCCCTGTACAGTCTAATCCAGGATGGTATTTCATAGTCAGTGCGTGTCATCCCTGTACAGTCTAATCCAGGATGGTATTTCATAGTCAGTGCGTGTCATCCCTGTACAGTCTAATCCAGGATGGTATTTCATAGTCAGTGCGTGTCATCCCTGTACAGTCTAATCCAGGATGGTATTTCATAGTCAGTGTGTGTCATCCCTGTACAGTCTAATCCAGGATGGTATTTCATAGTCAGTGTGTGTCATCCCTGTACAGTCTAATCCAGGATGGTATTTCATAGTCAGTGCGTGTCATCCCTATACAGTCTAATCCAGGATGGTATTTCATAGTCAGTGCGTGTCATCCCTGTACAGTCTAATCCAGGATGGTATTTCATAGTCAGTGCGTGTCATCCCTATACAGTCTAATCCAGGATGGTATTTCATCCACATGCATTAAGGCTAGTTTTCCCAGAGTCCAGATCATTTGTGTTTGTCATGATAGTGTGTGAATTCTGGTATGACCCAGATATCAAATCAAAACTTTAAACATTTGTGTTTTTGTGTTTACTTAATCTTCAAGTATAATTCTTTACATATATTGCTAATATCTCACAACTGTGAAGGCTTATTGCTTGAATACTAGGCTGACAATAGAAAAATCAAACACTTGCAACTTCAAAGGCAGCCATCTTTATGAAAAATATATGATCAACAATATATGTTACACTAATCAAATGGCATGATTAAAGTTTTTGGTACAGAGACAAATGGAAATTTAAGTTTATGTTCAAGGGGAATACTCACTACAAGAGTTCCTGTTTCACAAGCTTCAGATTGCTTCCCCTCTCAGAAAAAAACAAAGCTAATTTTAAGAAAACCTTATAATTCAATCCTGTATATTACATTACAATCCAGTTTTTCTGTGTGGTGACCTAAGTCTTAATTTACAATGAACATTCAGAATTCTGATTTTCTCTATTGACCATGTAACAAGCCCCACTGGGAAGAAATAACCTCATAAGTTCATACCAGTTAAGTCCAGCTCCAGCAATATATGCCATTGAATTACAATGCCGTCATTAGGGCATATTGAATAACTCAAATTACCTAGAATTGATCAAGAAACATCATTAGGTCATTCCGACAGTTTATTAATCCCCATATATATATCGGGTGTGTGTTCTAAATCATAATCTAGTACTGTACCTACAATATCGCCCCATTGTTGCAAAAAGGTACCAATTGTAACTTTTAATTTCAATGTCAAATGGTACCTTTTTTTCAAGATGGAGCGCCTTTGCAGTCGCTAAGAAAGTTAAATTTAATTTAAGACATTTTTAACTAGATTCAAGTTTTAAAGGCATCATTTCGAACCCTTAGATACTGATGAGTAGCAACCAGCATAAAACCTGAACAAACTGCCAGTTACTTCTGGTTTTATGCTGTTTGCATAAAGCCATTTTCACTTTGCCTCTTAGTTGTTAAGGGTTCATATCACTTATGTATTTAGTGAATTAATATCAGATTAAGTGTCATATAAAAATAACTAAACAAAATTTATTTGTAATCAAAATAAACAAGAGCGCCGCATGACGGAGCAATATACGCCCGATTCGTGTGCCATTGGAGATGATACACTGATGATTGATGTATTTGTTTTGGAAATAAGCAAAAATAAAAATATTGCATGTGTTAATCGGTTGCATGTCTCCAATCAGACCTGACTGATATATAATCTATATACTACCTCTGACCAAGTTTGGTGAATTCAACTTGAACTAGAGCTTTGTCACTGAATGTGACTTATACCCCCATACCACTTTGACGCAGGATAAAAAGTTGTTTAAAAGTTTCGGATGAATACAATTTGAATTAGAGTCCGGACAAAGTGGCGCCGTTGAAAATGCACTAATTGACCCTATGACCTAGTTCTTGACCCGACATGACCCATATTCGAACTTGACCTAGATATCAACTAGATGCAACTACTGACCAAGTTTGGTAAAGATCGGATGAATACAATTTGAATAAGAGTCCGGACAAAGTGGCGCTGTTGAAAATGGACTAATTGACCCTATGACCTAGTTTTTTACCTGGCATGACCCATATTCGAACTTGGCCTAGATATCAACTAGATGCAACTACTGACCAAGTTTGGTGAAGATAAGATTTATACAATTTGAATTAGAGTCCGGACAAAGTAAAATGCACTAATTGACCCTTTGACCTAGTTTTTGACCCAGCATGACCCATATTCGGACTTGACCTAGATATCAACTAGATGCAACTACTGACCAAGTTTGGTGAAGATCGGATGAATACAATTTGAATTAGAGTCCGGACAAAGTGGCGCCGTTGAAAATGCACTAATTGACCCTATGACCTAGTTTTTGACCCGGCATGACCCATATTCGAACTTGGCCTATATATCAACTAGATGCAACTGCTGACCAAGTTTGGTGAAGATCGGATGAATACAATTTGAAATAGAGTCCGGACAAAGTGGCCCCTTTGAAAATGCACTTATTGACCCTATGACCTAGTTTTTGACCCGGCATGACCCATATTCGAACTTGGCCTAGATATCAACTAGATGCAACTGCTGACCAAGTTTGGTGAAGATCGGATGAATACAATTTGAATTAGAGTCCGGACAAAGTGATGCCTTCCGCCCGCCGCCCGCCGCCCGCCCGCCGCCCGCCCGCCCGCCAAGGGGTTTCACATAATACGTCCCGTATTTTATACGGGCGTATAAAAATTTAAATGAAATAATTCTTTAGGATATTTATTATTATTTTACCCTTTATACGCTTACTGGTATTCTAGATAATCCTAGATGCTGAAATTTCAATATATATGCACTTGTTTATTGCAATAGGTATGTTTAAATTTAAAAAAAAATCAGATAATTCTGTATGATGTAATATAACATAATACAATGTACTCATGAACAATGAGTAGTGGTTATAATGATTGTTTAAACACTTCTTTTGCAACATCATATACAGGCTTGGTAAAAAATGCAAATAATGTGTTCACAATTATTTTTGTGATGCACATAATGTGTTCACAGTTGTGTTTGTGATTCAAATAATATGTTCACAATTAGGTTTGTGATGCAAATAATGATTTCACAGATAAGTGTGATGCAAATAATGTGTTCACAATTCAGTGTGTGATGCAAATTAAGTGTTCACAGTCAAGTTTGTGATGTGAATAATCTGTTCAAACTTACGTGTGTAATGCAAATAATGAGTTCATAATTAAGTTTCTGATGCAAATAATGTGTTCACAGTTGTGTTTGTATTTCAAATAATTGTTTCACCAATAAGTTTGTGATGCAAATAATGTGTTCACAATTAAGTTTGCGATGCAAATAATGTGTTGACAATTAAGTTGGTGATGTAAATAATGGGTTCACAATAAAGTTTTTGATACAATAATCTGTTCACAATTCAATGTGTGATGCAAATAATGTGTTCCCTTATTAGTTTGTGATGCAAATGCAAATAATGGGTTCACAATTAAGTTTTTGATGCAAATAATGTGCTCACAATTTCTTAATCTTGAGTCTTGCTACAACATTAATGGACAAACACCCAATTACTGCTGCAACTCTGCAAACAAAGCTGTACCCTTGATAGCTCTAATTATCAGAATTTTTCTACAGACAATCAATGATCAATTACTCAGAAAAATGTTATGTCACATTTTTATGATTAGAAATATCTCCATTTGCAATTATTTTCCAATAAAATCAATTGCCCGGATTTCCGGATTTTTGGGTAGAAAAACAGTGCAACAATGCTGAACATGATAAAAAAATAATAGGCCATTTATCAGCGCAGCAGTGGAACTTGATATGAGTATAATTGAATTGGATTGTCCTGGGCAATAAATTATGATGGTTAGTAGCCACAGGCATTTTAGATGGTATGTAATCATAATACTAATGGTTTATACGCTGGATTGGCGCTTGATATAGTAAACAGATAAGAGCAACAGAACAATTCAATGTGGTGGTGGATGGTACTGATGATGATGCTGTTGTGGTTGATATTGCTGGAGTTGGTATTGATTGGCTTATGGGTGATGATGATGATGATGATTATGCTGCTGCAGCTGCTGCTGCTACTAATGATGATGATGATGGTGGTTATGATACTGGTTGGGGATAATGAAAATAATGATGATGATATTCATTTAATTTTAATGAACAAATACAGATATTTTGCATGAATTCTTTTTAATTTACTTTCATTACTCTTGTAAAATATTTATTAGAGCACTGCAATATGTAGGGGACCGTATTAGTTAACTCTTTCAGTGCTGTAACCGAATGTTGAAGGTCTTTGCAAACAGTTTGGATCCTGATGAGATGCCACAGAATGTTGCGTCTCATCAGGATCCAAACTGTTTGTTATTCTGATAGTATTCTTTGGAAAAAAAATCGAAGAAAATGCAAATTTTAGAAATTCAGCAGACAACATTTTAGCAGGCGACAAATTTCCCAGCATGCAAAGGGTTAAGACTGTGCCTACCGAGCAGCTGAAGTCTGGTGACAAACACGGAACTGGACTCGGTGCCAATCTGTACATCGCGCAGGCTAGGGTCAGTGGCATAGGACCTCACATGCCCTAAAATAGACAACAAAGTATTTTTATATTCCCTAACATAAACATGTTTGTGTTAAGTTATGTATGTTCAAATGGTAAATAATGATAATAAATGGCACAAATGTATCGAAATAGAGAAAAAAATTGGTTTCTTACGTTATACAGAAACAGAAATGCTAGTCATGAACAATCAATTTAGGTTCTCCTGTTTGAATAGTAAATAATTATGTTTTCCAGGTTTTGGCAGAAAACAATGCACAAATGCTTACACTTATAAGTAGTTACTGTCATTAAAATGTATATGAATCTGTCCAATAATTAAAGTCCATATTTGACAAAAAATACAAACAAATTTAAACCAAGCAAAATGTTTCCAGACAAACAAAAACTACCATTGTTATTATGCATGTGTTTTAAGTCTAAAATCTAAGTTAATTGTCAATTACTTGTGTGATTATGTCACACTTTTAATGCCAATTATTTTCCTATAAATCTCCCAGATTTTCCAAAAATACAAGATATTACAATAAATGGCGAAAACAAACAGTTTTTAGAGGAAAACCATTAATTAGTGTTACAGAATAAACAGACTTTCGTTGTACAGTAGGGCGTTGTTTTTTACACAAAACTATACAAATTGATGTAGGTAGGGCATGATCTTTACACAATGGGCATCTGTATTTGCACAATCCAGGAGCCTATACAAAATTGTTTGTATAGGTCCCTGCACAATCTTTGCCAGATGGTCTGTTTTTATTGCCTTGCACAATTATTGTATGATCACAACAGAATATTTCGGTTTTAGAATTCTTCAAAAGAGATTATAGTCAGGTTAGGTGTATGGATAAAGATCTTTGGACAATGACTGTTATATTATAATATGAATACAAATATTATATATTATATAATATAATATAGAATTATGTGTATCTTTGGCCATGTGATTAAATTAAAAGATCTATAATCATACTTAGTAAATAATATTTTGTTCATTCTTTTGTATAAGTTACTGTAACTTAATATAAAAGTAAGATGAATCAAAAATAAAAAATGATCCATCTTGCCATGGAATGGAGATGTGTATCTTGATTTTAACCCTTTTAGCACTGGAACCGGATTTTAAAGGCCTTTGCAAACAGTTTGGATCCAGATGAGACGTCACAGAACGTGGTGTCTCATCAGGATCCAAACTGTTTGCTATTCTGATAGTATTCTTTGAAAAAAATCGAAGAAAATGCAAATGTTAGAAATTCAGCAGACGACATTTTAGCAGATGACAAATTTCCCAGCATGCAAAGGGTTAAATAAAGCGAAGAATGAAAGAGGTAAGTGCTTTCGAAGAAGAATGACAAGATAATATACAATTTTGACCACAGATAAAGGACCTTACCTTGGCGAAATTTTGTTCATGATTTCATGAACACTTCAAGCCAATCAGGAATTGTTCATGAACCGTTCTCAAAAAGTTCCTGATCTTGCTTCATGAACTTTTGGACATGAACTGTTCTTAAGACACGTTCATGAACAGTTTATGAATTTTTGTTGAACACTTCAAAGTTCATGAACAGTTCTTCATCTAACCATAAATACTTAGTAATGAACATTTCATGAACAATTATTTCTGATGACTTTTCTGAGACAGACTTTGAGGATCCATCATGAATAATTCATGAATTCCTTTGTGCTAGATGTTTCATAAATATTTTTGAAAGTAATATTGAAATGTCTAGCATACTAATCTTGTAGATTTGTGAAACCTGTGAAGTTAGTATGAATATGCATAGTATTTTCACCACTGTAAGTAAGAGTTCTTGACCTGTTCTAGAGAATTTTAAAGAAAATTTGTACAACAATTGTTCAAGAACTGCCTTCAGGAACAGTTCAATAACTTTTTAAGGACTTTCCTGTTCTTGAATTATTATAAAAATATTCTTGAACACTTTAAGAACTTTTTTGAACAACATGTTTCCTTCTGATGTTCTTAAACAGGTCTACACAATGTTTTTGAACATATGATGGACTTTTTAAGAATCCAATATGTTCTTAAAAGAATCTGTCATTGTTCTTGGAAGACTTAAAAGACAAGTTTAAGAACGTTTTAAGGGCATCTTATTTCAAGAACAGTTAAAGATGATATCAAGAACTCAAACATGTACATTGCATTGCTGTTTTTACAAAGGAAGAATATTGTATGCACAGGAAGTTGAAACGGAAGGCACATGGTTTATGTTATATTTGAAAATGTAAGTCTTTAATAAATTACCAGCTGAACTGATCAGCCATTGGTTCCATTTCAAGTTCTTTGGCACTGTAAGTGTAACCATTTCAGGGAAACCATTGATTAGTAAATGATTCTTGAACTGAAAATGAGACTATTCATAATCTTTTCAATACATGAATTATTTATGAACATAAAGTGCAATGTTGTATTATGAAATTTAAAGAATATTATCAAACCACTTGTATCTCAGTTATTAGTGTTATATTTAAATTATTGTTATATGTTGCTATCAATATGTTAAGTGCTAATACAAGACTTGTTTCTTCTTAACCTGACCTGTTTGTTGAGCTTTGGTAACACTTATAATAACCTTTGCATAAATTGACAAATGCTTGTTCATGAACACTTCATGCCACCTCAGTTCATGCACTCTTGAAGAACTATGGTTCATGACCTATTCACTGACAGTCTGTGAACAGAAAATGAGCCATTGAAAGATAGAAGAAAAATGTTCATGAAATGTTCATGAACTGTTCATGAACAGCAAAACCCTGAAGAATTTTTCAAGAATTGTGTTGTTCATGAACTGTTTAAAAAACACTTCATGCCATTGGTGTTCATGAATAGTTCATGAACATTTCATGCCATAATGGTTCAAGAATAGTTCATGAACACTTGATTGCATAAGGGTTCAAGAATAGTTTATGAACACTTCATGCCATTAGGTTTCAAGACTATTTCATGAACACTTCATGCCATTAGTGTTCATGAACAGTTCATGAACTAAAATTTCAAGAACATTTCACAGACTTGGCTTATTTTCTGTTCACTGACTATTCGTGAACAATTCATGAACTCAGTTCATGAACAGTTCATGAACAGTTCACGAATTATTCGTGAACTGCAGAACAACATTTCGCAGATCTAAGGTTAAAAAAAGTCCACAAAAAGCCCCATATACAAAAATATATAAAGGTAATGTTCCATATAATTGTTTACATTATTATGTAGTTCAACATTAAATTAGGTCCTTTCCAGAAATATAAATACTTATTATGTGAGACAATTTGTATACCGCAGTAAGATGCTTGGTTTTAAGCTATTAAATGCAAAATAATGGCCATTTTAAGATCAGCCTCATATTCTGATATGGAAAAGCAGGATCCACTGCATGCCAATGTATGTCTTGTTAATGTACTTTAAAACAGAAAATAATGTGATGGCATTTTTATTGTAAAATACCGAACTGTAAACAGTAGTAATCAATCATGTGTCCACACAGTGCTGAAAGATTCACTGCATATGTCTAAAGAATGCAAGGTTATATTTTATGTTAGCGCGTGTGTATGTTGTCTTTAAAGAGGAATTCGGTTAAGAGACCAAGAAAAGTTTTAAAAAGTTTATAAAGTACACAACATAAGTTAAAGTTTAAAATCTGGAGAATAATGTATTATAAATACATAGTGACTGTTTCTTATTTGTTTATTATTTGGAACAAACATACAAGTAAAATGAGGCTTTATTATCAACTGGCTTATTTGGGAAAACTGGTAAATGCATGTGTGTAACCCTTTCAGTGCGGGAACCGAATTTTGAAGGCCTTTGCAAACAGTTTGGATCCAGATGAGACGCCACAAAACGTGGCGTCTCATCAGGATCCAAACTGTTTGCTATTCGGATAGCATTCTTTGAAAAAAATCGAAGAAAATGCTTATTTTAGAAATTCAGCAGACGACATTTTAGCAGAAGACAAATTTCCCAGCATACAAAGGGTTAAAGTGGCCAATAAGGCTATCAGGGAAAAAACTTTCCCCATTTGTGGATTTTTTGTTTGAGGAAGGTCTCTTCTAAATGATTATCCATTGCTGAAAGTGATGTCGCTAATTAGCTTTGCTCTGGACAGGCTAATTTGGGATGACGCTTTACTAATGCCAATGCATTTAGCCCAGTTTTAAAGAATGCAGCTCCTTTATGAAGTTAGGAAACAGTTATGCTGAACATCCATTAAATGCATCTTTTGACGATTTAAAAGCCTGAAAATCATAAAGCGTTGCAAGGCAAGGATTGAATAATTTGGAGAGTTATGTAATGTTGTCGTTATATTTTGTGATACTATGAGGATTGCTTATTTAAAGTATAAAATACATCACTCATTGTATGAGCAGGAAAGGTCGAGTGGTGTAAGCAATAGACTTTTACTCCAGGGGTCAGTGGTTCAAGCCCAGTGGAGGGTTACTTTTTTTTCTTTCTTTAATTTTATTCTTGGTTTTTTACTGAAGCTTTTTAGATCCAATGTTTACATTTATCAATATAAAGCATTTAATGACAAACTTCAATACATGCTGAAATCTGTGAAAAGGCTCCATTAATGTATTCAAATGAAAATTCAAGGCCAGCAATTAGTCACAACCTTCCTGGGAGAAGTAACAAGCAAAACTTACGTATGTGCTTCTCTTGTGGAACTGATATTCGAAGAGTAGGAATACTGTCATCAGCTATGCCAGTTGTAAATGGGTTCATCACCAGCAGAACGCACATCATCCCAGCAAGGCTAAGAAGCACTAAATATGGTGTCCATGACATAGTGGAGTGTAGCCTGGTGGTGTCCAAGGACTTTGCGACAGGAATCATTTGGGAATTCACAGCTTCGGCTCCAGATTTTGAGGCCAATGAAGGCACATTGTCAGCAGCACAGATCTGAAAGTGGAAAAACAAACTTTATGTTTAATTTAATGATCCATTTTTACAAAAAGATTTAAAAAACTTGAAGTTTAAAGGGGCACCAAAATGGGAAATAGGATAGTCTTATACATTATCTGTTTACACTTTATGTAATAATTTTTCATTGTTGAAAAAAAATCTGGCAAAATAACAAATTCAACAGTACAGTTGATTTTATATTTATTATTTCAATTTCCTTTAAGTTTTTATTTTTTATTTCATTAATCATATCATGTAAAAATAACTATTGACATACGTGAATATGTACTTGAACTGACAAATTCCATATCGATAATCATTGCACATTTTATCACGGAAAAATTTAAGAAAGGAATGAATATCAAAATGTATGTTTGTAATTGGCATTGTAAATGTAATGAAACCGTAAATTTCCTTAATGAATTGATGAAAGCCCCAAACTTTTGTTGGATATTTTCGGCAATTAGTACATTAATCACGAGTCACTAAAATACAAAGACAATTCCTTACACTTTCGACAAACTGATAAATGCATAAAAGAAGCAGGGGGCTACCAATTAGCAATGTGTTAAGTAAACAAACAACTGCAGTAAACTTTCACTTGCCAATATCTCCATAGCGACTGACGAGTCTACTGGTTAGATGTTTATCACGTGACTATCACAGCGTCATGGTGGCCATTTTTTCTATTGAAAGTTGCGGAACAGTTGATTGTTATGATTGAAGTGGTCTTTGTTAGGTATCAAAATGGACATTTGGGAATGTAAAATGGCGGTCCTTGGTCTTTGTTCACAGGTTGGCTTTATTCGCAGGTACAATATATAGTGAAATCGTTCGGGAGGAAATCATTGTGGTCTTTATGGACAGGTGGTCTCTATTAAAAGGTGGTCGCTGGGACAGGTTGGACTGTATATGATTTTTTCTTTTAAACTACAATACTTTTGAATGAAACCATAATTTTTAAAATTTATAAGAAAAAGAAACTTGTAACAAGATGCGTTTGTGAAACACAATGTCCCCCTATATGACATTTGACTTTGAAGGATGACCTTGACCTTGTGAAGGATGATCTTGACCTTTCACCACTCAAAATGTGCAGCTCCATGAGATACACATGCATGCCAAATGTCAATTTGCTATATTCAATATTGCAAAAGTATTCATAAAATAAGCGATTTGGGCCACATATATTTGACCTCTGACCTTGAAGGATGACCTTGACCTTGACCTTTCACCACTCAAATTGTGCAGCTCAATGAGATGCACATGCATGCCAAATATCAAGTTGCTATCTTCAATATTGCAAAAGTATTTATAAACTAAGCGATTTGGGCCACATATATTTGACCTCTGACCTTGAAGGATGACCTTGACCTTGACCTTTCACCACTCAAAATGTGCAGCTCTATAAGATACACATGCATGCCAAATATCAAGTTGCTATCTTCAATATTGCAAAAGTATTCATAAAATGAGCGATTTTGGCCATATATATTTGACCTCTGACCTTGAAGGATGACCTTGACCTTTCACCACTCAAAATGTGCAGCTTCATGAGATACACATGCATGCCAAATATGAAGTTGCTATCTTCAATATAGCAAAAGTTATTGCAAAATGTTAAAGTTGGCACAAACAGACAGACAGACCAACAGACAGACCAACAGACCAACGGACCAGGCAAAAACAATATGTCCCCCACTACTATAGTGGGGGACAGAAAAATACAACAGAAAACAAAGTTTCATCTTATTCTGGAATTTATGACAACAAATGTTTCTAAGTTTAAATAATTATTACAAAACAAAAGGGCCAAGATGGCCCTAGTTCGCTCACCTGAGATGAGTCCGTTCATTCAATCTTTACCAAATGTCAAACTTGACCTAGATATTGTCCAGACAAACATCCTGGTCAAGTTTCATCATTATTTCATCTGCGAGTCATGATCAATGTACCTATGAAGTTTCATGATCCTAGGTGTAAGCATTCTTGAGTTATCATCCGGAAACCATTTTTCTAAGTTGAGTCACCGTGACCTTGACAGCCATTGTGTGAATACGTTTGTTGGTACTGTGACCTTGACCTTTGACCTAGTGACCTGATAATCAATAGGGGTCATCTGCGAGTCATGATCAATATACCTATGAAGTTTCATGAACCTAGGCATAAGCGTTCTTGAGTTATTATCCAGAAACCATTTTACTATTTCAGGTCACAATGACCTTGACCTTTGACCTAGTGACCTGAAAATCAAAAGGGGTCATCTGCGAGTCATGATCATTGTACCTATGAAGTTTCATGATCCTAGGCATAAGCGTTCTTGAGTTATCATCCAGAAACCATTTTACTATTTCAGGTCACCGTGACCTTGACCTTTGACCTAGTGACCTTAAAATCAATAGGGGTTATCTTCGAGTCATGACCATGTACCTACGAAGTTTCATGATTCTAGGCAAAAGCGTTCTTGAGTTATCATCTGGAAACCATTTTACTATTTTGGGTCACCATGACCTTGACCTTTGACCTAGTGACATGAAAATCAATTGGGGTCATCTGCGAATCATGATCAATGTACCTATGAAGTTTCATGATCCTAGGCCTAAGCGTTCTTGAGTTATCATCCCGAAACCATTTTACTATTTCAGGTCATCGTGACCTTGACATTTGACCTAGTGACCTGAAAATCAATATGGGTTATCTGTGCGAGTCATGATCAATGTATCTATGAATTTTCACGATTCTAGGCATAAGCGTTCTTGAGTAATCATCCGGAAACCATTTTCTGCTTTGGGTCACAGTGACCTTGACCTTTGACCTTGTGACCTGAAAATCAATAGGGGTCATCTGCGAGTCATGATCAATATATCTATGAAGTTTCATGATCCTAGGCATAAGCGTTCTTGAGTAATCATCCGGAAACCATTTTCTGCTTTGGGTCACCGTGACCTTGACCTTTGACCTAGTGACCTGAAAATCAATAGGGGTCATCTGCGAGTCATGATCGATGTATCTATGAAGTTTCATGATCCTAGGCATAAGCGTTCTTGAGTTATCATCCGGAAACCATGTTACTATTTTGGGTCATCGTGACCTTGACCTTTGACCTAGTGACCTGAAAATCAATAGGGGTCATCTGCGAGTCATGATCAATGTACCTATGAAGTTTCATGATCCTTGGCATAAGTGCTCTTGAGTTATCATCTTGAAACCATCTGGTGGACTGACGGACCGACATGAGCAAAACCATATACCCCCTCTTCTTCGAAAGGGGCAGGGGGGCATAATGAGAAAACTGCCCCCCCTCCCAGCAGCCATGTTATTCAACTGACCAGAACCATTTTTGAACTCAACTCTCGTATCAAGGAAACAAATGTTCTGAAATTTCATGAAAATTGGGCCAAAAATGTGACTTCTACTGACTGTTCACATGTTTTCACTATATACATATAGAGAAAAGTGCCCCGCCCACTGGCAGCCATGTTTTTTCACTAATCCCAACCATTTTCAAACTAGTCTGAGATATTAATAAAACCAATGTTTTGACCATCTTTCATGATGATTGGGCAAAAATTGTGACTTCTAGAGTGTTTATAAGGTTTCTCTATAGCCAAATAAGGAAAACTGCCCCGTCCACTGGCGGCCATGTTTTTCAACGGATCGGAACCAATTTTGAACTCAACCAAGATATCATTAAGACAAACATTTTGACAAAGTTACATGAAGAATGGGCATGAAATGTGACTTCTACAGTCTGTTTACAAGGTTTTTCTTTTTTTTGACCTAGTGACCTAGTTTTTGACCTGGCACAACCCAGTTTCGGCCGAGATTTCATTGGGACAAAGCTTCTGACCAAGTTTCATGAAGATGGGAAAAGAAATGTGGCCTCTAGAGTGTTTTCGAGCAAATGTTAACGGAGGGAGGTACATATGACGGACAAAAACCGGTCACAAAAGCTCACCTGAGCAATCAGGTGAGCTAAAGAAGTCATGTAGATGTGAATTAACAATACCCTGGTGGAACTTTAACCTTACAATCTGATATAAATGTGGATGCCAACGCTTTGATGGAGTCGAAATAGTTGAACTTAAGATCACAAATGGCAATTTTCACCTGATATTTTTCACGTAAGAATATTCTGTGACGATTCTTTTTAAAGTATAACTTATAAAATCAGAGTAATTTTCATTTGAAAAAAATATAACAAGACTCCCCAGAATTTGTTTTAAACTGGAGTATGTCAAGTTATCAAGGTTTTATCCTATAGTTCCTTTACAGGCCAGTGAGTATTGATTTGCACTAGAAAACCAGAAGTAATTTTAAACAAATATATGGGCCACACTCTGTGAAAAGGGGTTTAATGCATGTGTGTAATGTGTTGTCCCAGATAAGCCTGTGCATTCCGCACAGGCTAATCAGGGATGACACTTTCCGCTTTTATGATATTTTTTGTTTAAAGAAAGTATCTTCTTAGCAAAAATCAAGTTTTTGCGGAAAGTGTCATCCCTGATTAGCCTGTGCGGACTTCACAGGCTAATCTGGGACGACACTTTACACACATGCATTAAACACCTTTTTCAAAGAGCACGTCTCATATTTATAATAATTATTTACAATATTAATTCTGCATCAAAATCATGCATATTTTAATATAACAAATCATCTTGTACAAAAAAAAATTATGAATGTTCTGATACCTTCTACAAGCCAGTCCGTCTGGTATGGTAATCATCACAAAATTATCAAAACTTCATCAGGAAACACATGACATACATGAGCACATTTGGATGAGAAAAATACACATCTCAAGCCAAAAGATTATGGTCAAACAAATATACTTTGATAATCGTGCCAAAACAAATTAATAGTTCTAATTCTACAACTCATTTCTTAGGTTTAGAGAGTATTGCATTAGTTTTAATACAGCACTGAAAATATTACATGAGATTAGAGATTATTGCATTTAATTGTATTCTCATTGTTATACGATCTGCAAGGCATTCTTGTATTTATTAAACATGATACTATTAAGGCAAAACTGGTAACTGCAGCATTTATAAGATTTAATCGTCTTACATAAATCTGTTTGAAATTTGATAACCGCACCATAATAAGTCAAGAAGATTAGTACAATAAGCTGTAATCTGATCAGTATTAATTTTAATTAAGACGACTTTCATGTGTATCTCATTCTAATAGTTTTAACAGCACATATATTTATATGTCGTTCAACTGATAAGTTATTATAATAACACTGTTTATTATACACTTTTTACAATATTTTTTTCTTCCATCTATTATAAAGTAAAGTTTTAAAACACAAATACAATACATTGTAATCCCTGACGCGTTCCCTTTTCTGAATCATACAAGTTCTCAGAACACAGTAGTAGAGTCATTGTCTATCATAGTATTTATTTAGCTGGTGTACATAATAAAATGTACTTTTGACCCAAAGGGTCCTCAACACCATATTGGGATTACTGCATTATATAAGTCCCAATAGAAATCACAAGCAGTTCATGACACATCATACAAAATTACAGCCAAGTCAGTCTATTGCCCACAAGACAGTCCTAAATTATACCCAAGCATTAGCATAAAAAAGAATACAATTGAATCTGACCACTCGAGGGTTTCTCCTTTTTCATCTAATGTTCACATCATTTCAGATATAATTCCTGATAAGTCTAGACCAATAAGGTCCAAAACATTATTGCTTGTCAAGTGTAGGTGGAAGCATTTATCAGGAATTAGTCAGTAATGCTAATAGTAACCTACATTTCAAGTGCTGAAGTGCAAAGCTATGTGTTGCTGATATAGAAATGCTCAGTGGACACAACAGTTTCATGCATAATGTTGATTGCTGCACATTTATATGTATCAGGATGAGTTTAATATAACATTGTTTAACATTTATGTCCACTTTTCATGCCATCAACTAATCATCTTTTTTTAAGTAACACAAAAGCGAGTGTTAGGGAATTTTTACACCAAAATACTGGTAACATAAAACCATGAACTGCACACTACTCTACTAAACCCCTATGTATACAATTCTGACATAAAAATATAGGCAGAATAGAGACTCTGATACACCAAAAACAGTGCACCAAATTTTACTTTGTTATATAATAATGTTTCACCTACAGGTACTTAAATACAATTTACCAGTCTCTATCATACAGAAAAGTGAATTAGTTGTTTTCAAGTCCATCTTAATAAACTTCCATGAAGCCAGCTTTGCTCCCAAAACAATTCACTGATCAATTTGAAAAACTGCATGTTGCTTCCTTTGGGTACAATTTGTCAATTGGGGGCTAAATCATTGGATGGAGGTAAAATTGTCTTTGGCATTATTGCAGAAACCTATACCCAATATTAGACCCAACCATGCTATAGACAGTCCCCAGCCATGCATTGGGTATTCTCTCAAATTACTTACAAAAAAATGACCGAAGTGTATGAATGCTGAGTAAAAAAATCTTGGTATTCCTCTTAACCCTTTGCATGCTGGGAAATTTGTCGTCTGCTAAAATGTCGTCTGCAGAATTTCTAACATTAGCAATTTTTTCTATTTTTTTTCAAAGAATACTATCAGAATAGCGAACAGTTTGGATCCTGATGAGACGCCACGTTCTGTGGCGTCTCATCTGGATCCAAACTGTTTGCAAAGGCCTTTAAAATTTGGTTCCTGCACTGAAAGGGTTAAAAGACGCTATATTTCTCAACGTCACAACATTTCTTGTAGGACATTTTTGGACTTTTTGCACATTTTGGGAAGGGTCCAGGCCCTTTTTGATTTGGATTAATTTCAGCGTTTCGACTCAAATTGCAGGGAACTGGGTTTTCTTTTGTTGTTTTGTTCTCCCAAATACTATAAAAAAAAAGTGTCTTACATTATTACAAATCCTACAAACAAATTACAATAATGTTAATATTTTTAAATATAAAATCTCAGATCACAATAAATGGAAGGCAGGCAGTCTATTTCCAGCAATAATTTGAATAATTATGTCCTAAGCTCAAAAGTTTATTTAAAATGTCTTTTACACACAACATAAATTTAATATGGCTAAACTAAGATAAATTGGACTTAAAGTTGGAATTTTGAACTTCTAGGTCTGACTTCAGAAACTTAATGTTGATATGCATTAGGGCTGTACCATTCAATGTGCAGTGACCTTAAAGGCAGTTTCACTGACCTTTCGTACGCAGACTTTGCAATAACTACTGTTTCACTAACTTAAATCTTCTTAATATACTTGGATCCTGATTGAACTTAGAAGCTGCTTAAATATAGACACAAATATGATCTGTTACAAAAGCTTAATAACATACTATTAAGTAAGGTCTTTGCCTTTAAAATGGACAGACTTTTATCTTTTGAGGGATTTTAATGTACTTAATTAGCCATTATAATGACAATTAGACATTTCTAGTATCATTATGCTGAGTTGTATAACCGTTAATATTTGATCGATATCAATCACAGTAGCTTTTAAGGGACTGCAACCACGATTGACTGGTATGTTACATTACTTGAAAAAAAGTTCATATTTTCAGTATATTCGGTAATAATGTACCCAGTAAAATTTATTACCGAATATACTGAAAATATGAAGACTTTTTTCAAATAATGTAATATACCAGTCGTGATATTTTAATCAATATAAACTAATAATTGTAAAAAAATACGGTACTTTAGAACTTTTCATTTTTCGTCAATCGCAGTTGACGGTCCCTTTAAAGATAAATTCAGGTAATCACTCATGCAAATAATTAAATTTATAGGAATTCCTCCCTTATACTATGGAAAAAGAATACCTTGTGCAATGCCATCTTCACTGTGATTAAAGACATTACCTTACCATTTTAATAAAAAATATTCATATGTTAATATTGTTTTTGAAAAAATAATAAAATGCCAGTTGATTTTTCCTCTTTGGAGCCCTCGAAATATCGACCCGTTCCCCTCGAAAAGTTTTTTCCCATATCCAAAATTTATATGATAATGCACAATTTAAGTATGATAAACACAAACATGTCAATGGCATTATTGCCATTTCAAAACTAAAAGGATACTTTGTCTCGGAAAAGAAACCTAGAAAGTGCTAGTGAATTGCAGCTCAGTCGATTTGCAAAGAAAACATATTAAAAGTTTTCCTTTGAAAATGGTATATGTCAAGCTTGGTTTGATTCATGTCTTAGTCTGTGCATTGTTCAGATTCATTTGCATATCCGGTGCTTTATTCTGTTTGTCACGCCACACAATATATAGCAATGGCATGTAACTGCTTGCATTGATACCGGTAAACAATTTTTTATTTTATGTTTTTATTTAAAGATATTTATATACTAAAATGAATTATCAAAAATAACAAAGTGTGTGTGTGTGTATAAAAAAAACAAACATGCTTGAATTTTCTCAGAAAAACAATCTTTTGAGATATTTGTCCAATATTGCCAAAAAAGTATGTTTCAACTAACATATTTTTCTGTGCATAATTTTTATCATTGTAAATTGAATTTTTCAAAAATATCAAAAACTTAACAGTTAATACAAACACACACAATTTATGGTCGTCACAAAAAAAATGTGGGGGGGGGGAGGAAACAAACAATTAACTGTTGTTCTTATTTTTAACCTATATGCCCCCTTTAATATGCAGACATCAAGATCAGCTTCCTATTAATCCATATTTCTAGACAGAATCATTCTTGAGTGTCAGTTGAGCTGGATTATGAAAGCAGGGAGATGAAATTCCAACCAATCAATCCAAAAGTAAGACATGTTTTCATTACGGATCTGTCAGAAGTAATGTATTATGCACAATTGCTTATTTATTTAATATGCAACACACAAAAAGACAAACATTAAACCGTGCAAACTTTGTTATTGTATTTCATATTAGTGGAAAATAAGGATGTATTGCTTGACAAAAGGAAGAATGGTCTTTATAGTGATTATTCTAGATTGTAATAAACCTTCTACAAAAAATACATTCATTGAAGGGTCACTCCAATTGGATTATCCCTTTACAACTTAGATACGTATTTTGATGTGTTTGAAGTCTCTTAGAAAGTTATATTTAATTGAAAACCTTTCTAACTAGATTCAAGTTCTAAGGCTTCATTTCCAACCCTTAGATATGTAACATAACGCACATTTAATAATCGAAATTTGTTCCAAATTTCATACAATCTTAAATAGGCAGTCACCTAGATCAACATTTCAGTAGTCTCGAGTTATCAAACGTCAATAAGTACCGGGCACGAATATTTGCTTACCTTATGTGTCAATCTTCAGTCAATTCCTTATATATTCGTTATGTGTCCATTGCATACGTCATATTTATGTTGCAGACACGTGACTTTACAAACGGCCAATCAGAATTGCACATGTTAAATCAACTTTACGTTGCAGACACATGACTTTACTAACGGCCAATCAGAATTGCACACGTTAAATCAACTTCTGTTTTTGTTAGTAAATAGTCAGTCTGATGCATGCAGCTGAACATAGAAGGCGTATTATTGCTTGCTGTCTTGAGCGAGGCCCATTGTGGGCTTTTGCATTTTACCTTGAATTTGACAAACATTTGAAAACGTTGTGTTGTGTTAATACGCAGATATAAAACACAAACAAATTAAATTTAACTTTCCAAGGGACTGCAAATGTGTCAAAATACTTATATAAGTTAAGTAAAGGGTTAACATAGTCACTTCCTGTAGGTCAGTGTGAGGTCAATCTATGAAAGCTATCCCTTGGGGATTTCTTTTGTAAGGAAGTCAGGGACATTTGCCACATTAGAGGATGTCTTTTCACTCTGTATTCAATCAGGTTTATAATTATAAACATTTAAAACCAAAATGGAGTAGCAGTCTTTTAGTTTTGGCAGTAAGGTAAAAGTTAAATAGCAGTTTCATGAAATTATATTTTAAAATGATTTAAGCAGATACATGGGAATGAACTAGATCTGTTGTGGCCAAACTTATTTTTTTATGTGCCAGTTTGGAAAGCAAATGAGTCTCCTCATGAAAGTTTTGAAGAGTTGGCAAATAACAAATCATTCATTGCATTGCTCATTATTCCAAGAGTGGTCCATGCCAGATTCATTTCATGGCTAGTTGACTAAGAACAAACAGGCGTGATGAGTTAACAAGTGCTTTTAGCACCTCCAGGAGTACCATGGCCATGGGCCTCCTGCAGATGAATGGATAATAATGTGATTAATCTTGGAAACATATACAAAAGGTTATACCTTATCTTTTCTTCCCTAATAGTCTGTATTGCAATTATGCCTAATTTAATAAAAAAAACTTAATGCAAATTAGGCATATTTTTTTACAGATCATACATTAATGATATTAACAAACATGCAATCCAACTCTTAAAGTGTTTCTTTAACATTTGAGTTTTAAAACTGCATTTAAGTATATAGTTTACCTAGCTGGACACTTCAAAATTGACTATATTACAAAATTCATATAGGGAAATAATTCATTAAAACAGACGTGTGTTTTTATTTGCCTTTTTTTCTAATTACGTAGCAAATATCCAATTAGAATACCCACTAATGAAGCTTAACCATTTCAATGGGGCGTCGTTTGCAAATGAAGTTATCACATTTAAGTATAATTATTTCTTGCTAAAAATAACGTAGTACAAATTTTTTGTACCAAACCTGAACTCAAATTTCTCTGGCAAATTTGCGTTCATTAGTTTGAGAGAAGTTTTTAAATAATAAAGGTATGGTATGGATTTTTCATCAGCACTAGGGTGTAAGACTTGATGAATTACATTCACATACTGCCTGCGATTAATGATTGAATATTTATGTCAAACAGGTAATGTTATTAGCAAACATTTGCTGAAAATTCACCCAGTAGCTGACTACAGCAAAGTATGTGAAAGGTTTTTGTTAACAATGAGTGGATGATGTGTTTTTAACCAATTTATGCCTTAAGTGGATTGGATCAATTTATTTCCAAAATTAGGGATTTCTAGTATATTCATTTCTATATTTAGAATATTTTTTACAGAAATTCCTTTAAGCAAACAGCGCAGACCCAGATGAGAATATGCGGCGTCTTATCTGGGTCTACGCTGTTTGCCAAAGCCTTTTTGCTAGACGCTAGGCATAAATGGGTTTAACTTTCAGATCTGTTCCATTTAAACAGGTACTTAAATTATAAACATCATGTGATAAAAAATACATGGCGGAGAGGAAACATGCAATGAAAATTCATAACGAAGAAGAAGTGTTTGTAACTGGTGTTTCTTTTATAATGCTCCATCTAGATCCAAATCAGCATTTTAATTTGTTTGGTAACCAATGTCTGAACAATACAATCAATAACAAAAATTGCTTAAAATACCAACTGATGATAAAGAAGTTCATTGGTTGGTATGGGTAACTATTGAATCTGTTCGTTACAAAGGTAATGTTGAACATAAAATGACATACAAAACTTGACATAACAAAACTGACTAAAAAGTATTGGTCTTACAGACCAACATTTTATGAAAATAGGAAGGTCCAATTAAACACAAAAACTGCCGGACTAAAAGCTTTAGGCTTGTTGAAACACTCTTGATTCCTTTTCATGGAAACAGTACTTGGTGTCTTTGGGAGATGTTAAGAACGTTACCACAGTGGGGATCGAACCCATGACATGCTTTAATACGCTTTGCTTACATATAGTACTTACCAGGTTGTTCAAGCAGTCACGAGGTTTTGGATCCCCAGTACAATGTGTGGAACCATCCTTTCCAGGGACATCTGAAAATAAAGAATGATGATTGCAAAGATGAACCAGTATGCAAAAAACACACTAAAAATATGCGTTACATTCTGAGAAAACTGGACATAGTGCATATGCGTAAAGTGTCGTTCCAGATTAGCCTGTGCAGTCCGCACAGGCTAATCAGGGACGACACTTCCCGCTTTCTTGGTATTTTTTGTTTAAAGGAAGTCTCTTCTACACGAAAATCCAGTTAAGGCGGAAAGTGTCGTTCCTGATTAGCCTGTGCGGACTGCACATGATAATCTGGGACGACACTTTACGCACATGCATTAAACCCAGTTTTCTCAGAACGCAACTCATATAGCGATAATGAAAGCATGTTTTATACAATACAAAATGGCATTTAAATGTCAATCTGAGAGAACTTCCTTTACTTGCTTGTTTTATGTTGTTTTAATGGGTTATTGCAAATTTGAAATAAGTTTAGTTATAATGATATATTGTTTGTCAAGATCCATTGATTTAGAATAGATTTCAAGATTGTTTTGGAATAAGGAAGATAAACAATTTTTCATATTAGTATCACATTATACATTCATAAATATGTACTGTAATAAAATCATTTCAATTTTGTTGTTTGAACGATATAATGATGATTGATAAGCAGCATATTTTATCTTCATGTTGGTTAATCTTGTATGCCAATAATTGGTTATTGTCCCAAAAACAGATCTTAATAACAGAGTCTCCATATTTATAGCACCCCATGCACTTCAGCTGTCCATTGATGGGAAAAACTCCCATGTATTATTATCCCTAGAAAATTCCACAAGACACATTTGCATGAATGAAAACAGTTCTAATGTGCATTCAAACAACACTTAGTCATTAGCAACTCAAATAAAATGACCATTAACAAAGTACCTGACCATTCTTGGCATTTCCTACAAGTGTTAATGGATACTTAAAAACAATTTAAGTGAAACCCAAGATAACTGTGGATGAACCCAAAGCCATATGAATGCAATTCCATGATGAAAGTGGTATGTCTGTCAACTGTTTGATTTGCAGAGCCTATGCATATGTGTTATTGTGATGATTATGGTGTCTGTTCATGTATATTGTTGCACTCCTTTTGTGATACAGGCAATCAAATATTCAAATGTTTGGAAACAACATAGATACCCATTTTGTTTGATAAATGTATGTAATATAAATAGTAATAAGTATTTCTAAGTTTAAATGTTCTTTTGCTTTTTGCTTGTATGAATGATTCTTTAATGAACTCAAAAGTTTTTATTATTTTTCCTTGGTATCTAGTTTAACGGTTTCCTAGGTGTTGTAACTAACTTACACTTTCCCCGTAGGCCAGTAAATTATATAATTGCCCTTCTTAAATCTGAGGAAGATGGGCAATTACTGTTACAATAATTTCATGAAAAATCATCACACAAGTTATGTTGCATGACTGTGAATGTTTTATTTACTTTTTTGTAAATTTGTGACAAAAAGTTGGAGAATTGTAATGTTTTAATCAATGAAAGCAAATGCAGTCTTTAGGAATCAAAGGACAGTTGTAAAATAATCAATATCAGAGCTATTTTAATTCATCTTCGGAAATATTACCATATGCAAGTAAAACAATATCTGTGTCAGATACCTAAATAATTATCTAACTGAGTTAGTTAACATCTCTCACAGACTGTAATTAGGCTTTTATTGCCAGAGTATCTTCCTGAAGAATGCCTAATGCAGCATGTAATCAAAGGTCAACTGGAAATATCCTCTCAACATCTCTCTGAAACCAATCAGTTGCATTAATTCCCAATCACCTTTGCTCTGTAATTCGATAATGTAAAACAAGAATGATAAAGTAGGTTAATTTCAATACTCCTGAACTTTTGTAAGCGCTAGTGGATGTTTCTCAGGTACTATTCAAAATGACTTTGATGTTACATAGGGACATAGCTCTCACTGAAGTCATGTGATTCAATATGATGTTTTATTGCAACTGTTACTGTATAAAATAACATTAATTCCTCAGTGCCAGATTGATTATCATTTCTACGTTTAGTTTAGTTTCAGTTTAAACCTATTGATTTTAGCTTGATTGTATCAAAAGCCTAAGGTTTATTTGAAACGCTCTTGAGTCCCTATTCTGGGGCTTAATAACCAATCCATGGTATCTATGGGGCAGATCTTAAGAACGCTCCCACAGTGGGGAGCAAACCCATGACCTCCTTGTCGCTTAAGGCGGATACCATATCCCCTATGCCATGGCAACCCTCTAGATTTTCTAGGTTTCAAAGTAAGTACAGACAACTCAGCAACAGATTTGGTAAACTGCCACATGCATTGTTAAAAAAATACCATCTCAAAGTCTGATTTTTGGATGTCTGATAGTAATTCTGTCCTCTCTAATTTAGCTGACATTCATTTGTTTCCGCAGGGGTTTCCGCTGTCAAATGATTTTTACACAACTCCCTGGGACATTTATGTTAGAATTGAATTTGCTTGACATGTCATGACAATAATACTGCACACACAGACATACTTCAAGGTATCGTTCACAGATTTACAGTGGTCACAAACAATACCTTCCACCCTATGCCTCATCTTGTAAAAAGTATAGCAACTGTTGAAAACAAAGTCACACGTTAGATTGCTGAGCATGATGATATAGACAGTTCAAAACTTTGCTGCATCTCAGATCTGAGATACAGTTTGTCATTTGTAACATAAGACGACACAATCAACTCATGCACATCTTCATATCATATGGAACAATCCCTGCACTTTGAATCATGCTCTTTGAAAAGTAAAGAAGACAGATGGACGGAAAGAAATCTATGCGAAGACAACAGAAAGAAGGACCACTTGCAAATATTGACCATATTAAGATGCCTTCAAGACACCAACATGCATTGGCATTCTTACAACAACTATTGCCGCTTTAAAAAACCTTACTTTTTTTGGTAAATGTAAAGACACCAGCTGTTGTGACAGAGGTATTTAAGTCCCTGTGGAGAACTTCGTTTGATTTATCAGCTCATATATTGTCTTCTCTTGATTAATTAAGATGTGCTTTAAAGCTAGGCACTGCATGACAGAAGTAATTTCTACAGCCAAGTGTGGTGTACGACACTGTTATTTAGCTATTTACATCAACATCAATTACCAATGAAGAATTAGTATAGTTGAGGTAATTTTTTAAGAGCTTTGTTTCTTCTTATCCAAAAGAGTATATGTTTTCTCTACAGCATGTTTTTGAAGCTCAAATATTACAACTGCATGGGATTCAGTCAATCTTAGGATGAAAATATTTAAGGTTGTATCACTTTACTTTGATGTTGATTTAAATGTTTCTGCCCTCTGACCAGGAGGTTCTAGGGGTTCAATCCCTGCTCTGAGGGACCAGCATCATCAGAATCTTTCAAAGGATTGGTGACACAGATTTATATCAAGGCCTCGTTCAAACTAACTGTTTTCAGAGTAGCTGTCTTACTTTTATTGACCTGTATTGACCTATATTAACGTGTATTAACAGCCAATCAAATGTGAGTGGAATTTCCCACCAATAGGCCTGAATCAATACATTATACATACATGCCATACGTCCCGGATTGTCCGGGACAGTCCCGGAAATGAAGAACTTGTCCTGCTGTCCCGGAAATCTGTCAAATGTCCCGGAATTTACAAAATCCATATATACATGTACCTTATCTTATGCTTAACTGCACCTCGAATCTGTGTATATCTGCAGCGTCTCCATGACAATGCCTACCCAAATAGGCAGACGTGCAGACTACGCTACGTGTCAAAATTGATCAATTAACAGGGGTCCTGTTATCATATCGATTGTCTCACGTTCGCGGTAAAACCGAAAAGGCGGCATTGTATAATGTAGTTGTTAATGGACTTTACTCTACTACGTCATTATTTCCCGCTTTTATTGTGATTGGTTGTATGTATTGTGAATTGATTTGAGTTGACGATCTAACGGTACTGTAGTGTTGTATTTTTTATTATATAAATGTTATACATGAATAAAGACGTATCAACAACTACGCATTACACACCGGTCTTAATAACAATAACGCAGTGACGTCACCATCTATGTTTAGAACGCTTACACTGAAAACACGTGGCTTGTATCAAGTAACAGAAGTAGTAATGTTTAATTTGACGTTAAAAGATCAAGTGTATTTCGGATAGGTTTTCGAACTTTTGCAATTGACGATGCGAAACAAAAAACGTACCAAAATGCATATGTCTATTAATATCGCTACATTTTATACATGTCCCGGAAAATCGGCAAAAGTCCCGGACAATTTAATTCAATGTCCCGGAATTGGTCTGAAAAATTATGGCATGTATGACATTATATATCCAATATGTTGTATATTGTGAACATACTAGTATTTATATTATATAAGTGCAAAAATGTTCATTGCAAATGTAATATGTACTATGCATTGATTGAAAGAGGTGTAAATATGCATTACTTGTACACATACAATGTAAGATACAACATAACACACATTTTATGTGGTGGATAAGGGAACAACAACAAAAACATAAGAAACAACAAGGGTTTATCCCATTTAAGCCTAGGGGACTCTCCCATCCTTTTAAATGGATCAATTTATTTCCAAAATTAGGGATGTCTAGTATATTTATTTCTATATTTAGAATATTTCTTACAGAAATTCCTTTAAGCAAACAGCGCAGACCCAGATAAGACACCGCATCTGGGTCTACGCTGTTTGCCAAGGCCTTTTTTCTAGACGCTAGGCATAAATGGGTTAACCTTTGTTTTCAGTTAAATTTAGAAATTTAAATTTTCAACCTAAGATTATTTTCAAAATCAGGATATACACTCAATATTGTGTTTTTTTAAAAGTTAATTGTATTGTTTACTCTACACAATTGTTTAATTTAACAATCTGCACATGTTTATTTCATGTTTTCCAATTAACATCTGGCACACTATCTCAGGGTACAGCCCACAAATCCTGGAAGACAACTGCAAGTGTTGCATGGGAAATAAACAAGAGTGCTTCAAAGAGTTTTATGTGCACAGAAATGTAATTGATATCTCATTTATGATGATTGAATTAATTGTTTTCCTTATTACTACTTTCAAACACATGTAGGAGGGTTTATGAAGTTATATATGTATAGACAGCTGTTTATGTGTAAATAAATACAATGCAACAAATACTAAAATCATGGAAGATAACATTTAACTCTTTCAGTGCGGGAACCGAATTTTGAAGGCCTGTGCAAACAGTTTGGATCCAGATGAGACGCCGCAGAACGTGGCGTCTCATCAGGATCCAAACTGTTTGCTATTCTGATAGTATTCTTTGAATAAAAATTGCACACAGATTTAACTATTTCAAAGTGTTACTAAGCTCTCTAAAAATGACAGAATCCCCAAAAAAGATCTGTGTCTTTTTTTTTTTTTGTAATATTCGGGTACGATTTTAAAATTGACATGAGGAAAGTACCGTAAAAATGCAGTCATAAGTCGAGATTTTTTTCCTCAAAAATTTGATTAAATTTACAGTCTCGACTTATGAGGTCGTCCATGAAAAATAATGATGACATTCTACTTAGATCGATCCCCGCGGAAATGGTTAAAGTTGTTGTTGTATAGAAAACTTGTTGAAATGCGACACACAAAATTTCCTCTTTTAGCTGATACTTACCAATTAATATAATCACAGTTTGCCGCAACATTTCCCTCGTTTTTATTTTTATAATTTAATCCAAAGTTTTCATGTAAGCAGGTGTTTTTTTTTACAACTGAAAGTGTAAACAAAAGATCGAGTCATTTTAAAAGTAGCGAGAATTGGCAACGTGGGTGAATTGACAGTTTGACGTCATCAAAGGAAAGCCGCTTCCTGTCAAGAAGCCATAAAGCATCACCCTTCTCGCCGATAAAATAAAATTTCTTTAATTTGTGAAGCAACATGTTTAACCAATCGCGAGTTTGTTATTCACTGGCAATCGTCCAATTATGTTTGAGCATGTGCATAGCTCCGCCTTTGAAACTGTTATGTAGAACCAAGGTGGAGTTAGCGGTCTATTGGTTATGTCAATCATTGTCATAAAAACTTGTTTACAGAGGAACTAAGCAATTGTTTTGATAGTCAGATTAAACGTACAAAGATTTGATTACAGTGATCACAGTGTGTCATCGGATTATAAGTTTGTGGATTATTACTAGCATGGACAATTTAGTGCAAACTTTATAATAATAATTTATAATTTTGACTAACACATTTGATTTGTGAAAATGCCTCGAAAACGCCAATGCCATGCGTATGACAATACGTTTAAAATACGTGTGATAGAATTTGAAGATCAATCAATTAATAAAAGTGCTGCTGAACGCGAGTTTGGTGTGTCGTATTTCGTTGATGTGTAAATTACGATGTAAATGTATATAAGTTCTGTTTTCCTATGTTTGTTTTTTTTGTTTTTATGTGGTTCATTATGATTTGCTTGTCTATATTTTCATATATTATTTTCGATTTCATAAATATATATTGATTCCTATTGATTATATTAAAAAAAGTACATAATACACGTGTTCGCTATGTCTACGTCCCACAGTGCTATACTGACATCATGGTCTATGTATAGAATAAAAACTTCCCGTACATTTAAAATTGCGTCTGTTTATGAAATTCTTGCACGAATAATTTTTGACTCGACTTATGACTTGGACATACTCAAAATCTCCGATTTTCGTATCATTTTTTTACCCCCCAACTTATGAGCGGGTAGACTTATGACTGCATTTTTACAGTAGTTTTGGGGGATTTTTATACCATAACCAACCTGTATGTTGCAATTTATATGTACATATTTATTTTACATCATCAACACTCAATTTAAAAAAACTGGCAAAAAACAACAACTAGAAATTGGAAAACAAAAAGATCATCATCAAAGTGTCTGGTATTGATGGCAGGATTTTCTGAGAGCTGAGTTTCCAGAAAATCCTGCCATCAATACCAGACACTTTGATGATGATCTTTTATTATTTTCATTAATGAGGGTTACCGTTGTGGCAAAATTTAATACTTAAGTTTTGAAAACTGGAAAAGATTAAAACAAGATCTGCATTGTTTGCGTAGTCGGTGTTTGTGTGACTGTAGAAGTTTTAATTGACAGAGTAGTTTGAATTAACACTCAGGAGTTACATAAACATTCAATGGCATTGATTGAGAGATGCCACAAAGAATGGTTTGAGGTTATCACAAAGAAACACAATCCTGCTCATAAAACAGTCAGACAAGAAAATACACAGAACAAAAAAAAACCTTGTACAGTGTACAAACACTTCCATTATATTTAGGGTATTTTCTTGCTAATAGCACAGGTGGTTAGCGTGTGGCATACTGATATTAATTAGTAAAAACATCATTTTGAATGAAAACTAATCAAATTATAACGTAAAACCAACTTCTTCAAAAAAACAAATCACTATCAAATATATATATAACAAGGTATTTAACTCAAAACTACCCTAAAAACAGGGTGCATCGCTTTTAAGAGCCATAACTTCATCAATTGTGCAGCGATTTCCATGAACTCGGTCTAATAATGCAGAAATAAATTTTCTTTCTGGAAATATACATTATAAAATCTTGCAATATTTTTTACAAATGCCATTGTTTTCATTGTGGATCACGAATACATGAAATAACAACTAGAGCCTAAGTAGTAATAACTTGTCAGATTATAAACAATTGTACCAGACTGGCATTCGCCTTTGTCAAGGTCCCATATATAGCTCCCAGCAACAGAAAGCAAGAGTAACTATTCAGTTATATATTTATATTATTTTAATTATATGATGCTTGATTGTTTTATATGGAACTCCTTGAATGTCTTATAATACCAAAACTTGTGATATTACGTCATGAATCTGACTGTGCATGAATGCCTGTAACCATTATATATATGCATAATCACAATGTATAAATATATAATTTGAATATATACAGATAATGCATTAATATATAAAGATATAATTTTCTTGACAAACAGTACCATTTTTATTATACCCCTGTTTTTAAAAACGGGACAGATTATAGTTAATCACCCTTGGCGGGCGGGCGGGCGGCAGGCGGCGTCCACAGCAGTGTCCGCTCTCTAATTCAAATAGTTTTCATCCGATCTTCACCAAACTTGGTCAGAAGTTGTGTCTAGACAATATCTAGGTACAGTTTGAATGTGGGTCATGCTGGGTCAAAAACTAAGTCACATGGTCACTTAGTGCATTTCAAGGATTAAGCATGGTGTCCGCTCTCTAATTGAAGTAGTTTTCACCCGATCTTCACCAAATTTGGTCAGAAGTTGTGTCTAGATGATATGAAGGTCAAGTTCAAATATGGGTTATGCCAGATCAAAAACTAGGTCATGAGGTCACTTAGTGCATTTCAAGCATTTAGCATGGTGTCCGCTAACTAATTGAAGTAGTTTTCATCCAATCTTCACTTAATTTAGTCAGAAGTTGTGTCAAGATGATATGTAGGTCAAGTTCGAATATGGGTCATGCCGGATCAAAAACGAGGTCACGAGGTTACTTAGTGCATTTCAAGCATTTAGAATGGTGTCCGATCTCTAATTGAAGTAGTTTTCATCCGATCTTCACCTTATTTGGTCAGAAGTTGTGTCAAGATGATATGTAGGTCAAGTTCAAATATGGGTCATGCAGGGTCAAAAACGAGGTCATGAGGTTACTTAGTGCTTTTCAAGCATTTAGCATGGTTTCGGCTCTCTAATTGAAGTAGTTTTCATCTGATCTTCACCTAATTTGGTCAGAAGTTGTGTCTAGATGATATGTAGGTCAAGTTCGAAAATAGGTCATGCCGGGTCAAAAACAAGGTCATGAGGTTACTTAGTGCTTTTCAAGCATTTAGCATGGTTTCGGCTCTCTAATTGAAGTAGTTTTCATCTGATCTTCACCTAATTTGGTCAGAAGTTGTGTCTAGATGATATGTAGGTCAAGTTCAAATATGGGTCATGCAGGGTCAAAAACGTGGTCACGATGTCACTTAGTGCGTTTCAAGCATTTAGCATGGTGTCCGCTCTCTAATTGAAGTAGTTTTCATCTGATCTTCACCGTATTTAGTCAGATGTTACGTCTAAATGATATCTAGGTCAAGTTCAAATATGGGTCATGCCGGGTCAATAACTAGGTCTTGAGGTCACTGAGTGCATTTCAAGCATTTAGCATGGTGTCCAAAACCTTCAAACGGGCGTATCTTGTGACAGTTTGGCACTCTTGTTTAAGTTGAATTCATACACTGACAAATAATTGAATTTATTGTTCAATGAGACAGAGGCATAGATGATTTTTTTCGTCTCTGAATTGGGTGATAAACATTCTAACACGGTACGTGCCAAATTGCATATAAACAACGAAGAAAATCATCGATGGGTTATTCTGCAACAAATTATGGACGGAGCTTAATGTGTCAAAACTAGTTCCGAATAAATAACAAAAATATTGCAGTAAAATGCACGTGCTTATCCCTGCTCTAAGAGAAATGTAATAAATGTAGCATGTATATAAATGTAATAAAACAACAAATTGCATATTTGGTGATAAGTGGCATAACCACGCCTACAAAAAAAAATATTTGTTAAGAAACATTATTAAGAAAACATTTATAGCATGTCAGCTTTTCAGTAGCATCTATAAACGTGACGTCATTTATTTGCTATGATTTTTGTTCTCAATGAAAGTGACGTCATTTACAAAATATTTATGAATGAAAACGTCATCATATGTTTGTACAATTCAATGACGTCAATCAATAGTGAACTTTGTACTAAGAAGGGCGGAGTATTGAAAAATATAGTTCACATCCAAAAGCTTGAACCAAATCAATCAGAATCGTGTTAGAATCGAAATAATATTTTTCTATAATGATTTGTTGTCAAATAACCCACAGTAAGGAGTATAGATGCGTGTTATTAAAATCACTCGTGCTGCGCACTCGTGATTTAATTCCTACGCATCTATACTCCTTACTGTGGGTTATTCGACTGAACAAACCATGATGGAAAAATATTATTTCTTAAATATACTAACAATAAAATCTCAATTTTTCCACAGCAGGACTTTAACAGACCTTTTCAGTAGACTGCACTTTTCATTCACTTTGAATACTTTTCTGACAAATGTTGTGACAAACTTAGAGGAGATTTAACAGAACTGAACAGTTTTTTATTCCCTGGAATTTCCGATGACAAAATAATGTCAAATGAAGGCCAACAAATCAATTGGAGTTTTATTGAAAGACTGATGAAAAATCTCCACCTTTCATTTCAATCACACTCCAAACCAATATGTTAGAAAAAATATTATACTCAGCAATTTATTTTGCCTATTAAATTGGGAAAAGTACGGGTACCAGCCCAAATGCGAAAAATGAGAGTAAAATTAAATTGAAATTAGGAAAATTCCTGTCATGAGGTCTTCAAATTGAGAAATTGGTGTATTTGATTTTTTGCTCCCAAATTCTTTAAGATTGATTAAAATTGAATATATATAAGTGTTGTTAAGCTGTCAATATTATGATAACTTAGGTTCAAGCCATAGAGCTGCATTATAGGGAAACTAACTAAATGTTGCATTTTATTTTATTAAAACAATAAAGGCCCTACTTATGACCCTACATATATGGAAGCAAGAGTTATGGCTCTTGTGAACTTCAAATCCCCTCAGTGAGACTTGGCTTCCTTAATAGGTTTAAAGTTGAGACCTCTTTAAGTTGTATAGGTTAAGGGTTTATAGTCAAATATTGATACTGGACTCATCTTCACCCAACTTTCACATACCCCCCCCCCCCCTTCATAGCTGGGATATAAGTGGTCCCTTAACATTTCGCAGCCATGGAAAATAGGTTGGTTTCCCTCACAGGTACATTTACTCTCTGAAGTCAGGAGCCTGTTTGGGATTATTTTTCTTCAGAAATTATGTCGTCTGAGTAGGATTGGAACCAGGGACCTTCCAATTCCTAGACCAGCTTCCTATCACTAGACAACAGTCTCAAGGTTGTTAAGATATGCTGCACACAAAATTACACTAGCAATGGCACGGCAGAGGCCGAAGTGTATCCCCACGCCGCATGTTTGACCCAGGGGCACCCCAGGTTTGGCCATGGGGCCATGCATAGTTGAGATTGACTGTATTGTCATAAGAGAGGTTCAGTATCAATAAGAAGTGAGTAGGTGTAGAAATGAAGAAGTTATAGTAAAAGGCAATTTTGGGTGGGTGTGGCCTATGTGGGCGGGGCGCCCCAGGGTTGGTAATGGGGCCATGCATAGTTGAGATTGTCCGTATTGTCATAAGAGAAGTTCAGTATCAATTAGAAGTGAATTGGTGTAGACATGAAGAAATTGTAGTAAAAGGCAATTTTGGGTGGGTGTGGCCTATGTGGGCGGGGCGCCCAAGAGTTGGTAATGGGTCCATGCATAGTTGAGATTGGCCGTATTGTCATAAGAGAAGTTCAGTATCAATAAGAAGTGAATCGGTGTAGAAATGAAGAAGTTATAGTAAAAGGCAATTTTGGGTGGGTGTGGCCTATGTGGGCGGGGCTCCCCAGGATTGGTTATGGTGCCATGCATAGTTGAGATTGACCGTATTGTCATAAGAGATGTTCAGTATCAATTTGAAGTAAATCGGTGTAGAAATGAAGAAGTGAATGTAAAAAAACATAAAAAAATGAGTGAAAATCTCTGACCCCAGGCCCCACCCCAACCCCCATAACTGACGGACAGACAGACGGCGGAGATAACCACAATGTCCCCACCCTTTTCAAAAAGCGTGGGGATAGAAACAGAAATACACTGCAACTCTGTTAATACTAATAATGATGGCAATATATCTGAATCGCGATATAATTTTTCAGGTCATTCATGCAAGTATATGTATGGATAAGCATAGTTTGGCATTTTCAAAACACACTTTTAACATACCTTATTGCATTATGTTTTACATCAATATGTTATACATGTACAGTGTCAAAACATGAAACATTATTCCATGTAAGTATTTTCAAATGGGTATAATTTCATTTGTAATCAAAAAACCTAGTTTCATTGTTCACAAAAGTTTACAAAATCTAGCCACAAAATAAACAGTCCTTGTGTATAAGTTTAAATTCTTGATAATTATTAAAAGAATGCAAAAATTAGACCCTATGTACAATATCACATCATTCTTCTGTGTGGAATGCATGGGCTTTAAATTAATAAATATTTAAATGCTGATTTAAAACTTTGTAGTGCAGGGGAAACAACTATCTCTAAGATCTTTACTTTTGAAGACAGGCGACCGGCGATGAGGGGTGACCAGAAGTAGGGGTTGGACTCTAAGAATTTTGATGCATTTTTCATCCCATAGAAAGTAAAATTTAAATAAATACCAGCTTTCTTTCTAAATTCAAGTTTTAAATGCTTCATCTCCAACCCTTAGATACTGATGAGCAGCAAACAGCATAAAACATGAACAGGCTGCGAGATACTCACAGGCTGTTCTGGTTTTATGCTGTTTGCACATAGCCATATTCACTATTCTTCTGAGTGGGAAAGGGTTTACAAACAGTGAAAGTCAAAAGGGGTTCCATTGTGAAACTACTGTATCTGCTTAGCATGCATACATGAGATACAGCACTTTCATCCTAAATCCTTCATTTGCAAGTCTAAGTAAAAACACCTAAGTAATCCTGAACCAGAAATCCAAAAGCTGACTTTAGGTTATAAATCAGGAATCAGTCAGGTTTATTGGGGAGATATTAGCTGCCAAACGACATCCCAGAGTGTTTAAGGACCAGGGATGAAATGCGATTTACCAGCTATTAACCCAACTATTGTACAAACTTTGGAATTGTAATTTGATTTCCATGGAAATATGGCTCAATTTAGACATCATCAAAACCTTTATGTCTGGTTTTCTTACAGATCTATGAATATGATTTACATTTTATTGTGTTCTCTTAACTCTTTCAGTGCTGGAACCGAATTTTGAAGGCCTTTGCAAACAGTTTGGATCCAGATGAGACGCCACAGAACGTGGCATCTCATCAGGATCCAAACTGTTTGCTATTGTGATAGTATTCTTTTGAAAAAATCTTAGAAAATGCTAATTTTAGAAATTCAGCAGACGATGTTTTAGCAGACGACAAATGTCCCAGCATGCAAAGGGTTAACAGATTTATGGATGCAAAGGGGAACAAATGATTTCATAAGAAAATAAAAAATACATTTTAAATATAAACACAAATATTATAATATTTGTTGTAATATTTAACTGTGTATGATTGCTTAATTATTGGAACCTCTTTGTTTAAATGTTTTTGGGTGCAAAAAGAAGAATTGACAGATCGATAAATAATAATTAATCTATACATTTTTTATAAATTACATAAATCGAAGCATACAAATCACTACAAATTATGAATGTTAAAGACAAAAGCAATTAACAGAAATAAATAAATCAATATAATTCCACATTTTGTAGAAGCAATCTGAAAATAGCTTATAATGTGCATTAACAGCAAAAAAACCACTAACAGCCTGCGAGTAACTCGCAGTCTGTTCAGGTTTTATGCTGTTTACTACTCATCATTATCTTAGGGTTGGAAATGTAGCCTTTCAAACTTTAATATATTAAGAGATGTCTTAAATTTAAATTGATTTTCTAAAGGACTTCAAATGTGTCAAAGTGCGTTTCTAAGTGGAAAATGGTTAAAGAGCAGATTTTTATCTAACACATAGTCAGCATTCTACATTAAAAGTTTTAATAAATATTAAAAGTGCAGCAACTAAAATAAATTCGCAAATTTCATGCTACACTTTGTGTTGTAACATGGAGCAAAGATAATGAGTTTTCCATTGAACCCACAGTAATCATGTATGTCATCAAGAAAAAGTACCTGTGTTCCCCCAGATACCTTGTTATACGCTAATTGGTGATGGAAGTACAAACTAAAAAGTCTTCCACTGCTATTTCTGTTACATACTATCAAACATCAGAGATTTATTACATACCGCTTTGTCACATTTTGGCTGCCTAACATTGGCACATATATGTATGAATATATCTTGTTGTACCACTTATTAACGTAGGGGTACATCACAATATTTTCTGGTGTACTACAGTAAAACTGGGGATTGCATAGCCAGACACTCTGTAAAAATGCAGAAAATATAGTAAAGCTGTTATGCTTATGGATTTATTACAGTAACAAAATTACTAATATTCCATTTGGTCTGTGCTCTGTGAAAAAGGGGTGTTTGCTCACACTTTTACTGTGTCATCTGGTTCACTCTTTGCATGCTAGGAAATTTGTCATCTGCTAAAATGTTGTCTGCTGAATTTCTAAAATAAGATTTTTTTTCTTTTTCCAAAGAATACTATCAGAATAGCAAACAGTTTGGATCCTGATGAGACGCCCAATTTGTGGCGTCTCATCTGAATCCAAACTGTTTGCAGAGGCCTTCAAAATTCGGTTCCCGCACTGAAAGAGTTAACTAGAACTGACAGTGCACATATTTTAACTTATAACACAACTTAGGCGGTCAGGCCGGGAATCAATCCTATAATCTCAGATATGTAGTCATGCAGGTCTCTAGCAAGCGTGCCCGCCTTGTTACCATGTGATGCAAAAAGCGAAATTAAGCATACGTGTTCAACAAATTATTGATTTCCCCAAAGATCTTTAAATTCTCCCAAAATCAAACAGCAATATATTAAAATATAGTTCGATAAATTTTCGAAATTGTTTTTCTGCCATTTTGAGTGTATTGCAAATCATCATAAATTATATAATAAATAAAAAATTTATAAATCCATATAGAGTATATCTATAGCACAATTATGTTATACTGACTGGTGTTATCATTTTGATCAAAGGTTTTAGAGTTAATTGTCTTAACACACCGGACCGAAATGTACAAAATAACAACGTATGCAACTTGTTTAATACGCAAGTATATTCAGATAGAATTCCCAAACTCAACATCCATAAGTTACAGTGCTAGTAAAATGATGTATCAACATTTTATATCAACTTTGCTTTAGATAAAATTATAAATACCTAAATTAATACATCATTTTGAATTTCTATACCAACTTGCTTGAACAATAACGAGCTTGATTATTATCTATGTTTTCCCTGTTGCCCCCCTGTGGTCTTATAGAGTATTTATGATATTTACTGTTGTGAGATAGACCTGCCTGGCATTAAAGTATCATTACTTCACAAGAAGTTCTTAAATGCCAATCAAAGTAAACATAATTACATAAAATATTAATATAACATAACCCACCAGCATAGCAATTAAATCACTTTTCTGAATTAACAAATATCCATGGAAAATATTTATCGCTTCCAAAAGATTACAATATATACAATACATCTTTATTTATATATTTTTACATGTTCGTTCAGGTATTTTATACCCTTTATTACTTATTTTTAACATTTGAAACACCGCTCACTTTTCAGACAAGAATTTCTACTAGCGTTTATTTCATATTAATATTCGCTCTATCCCCGGCGAAATGTTGTTCATGATTTCATGAACACTTCAAGCCAATCAAGAACTGTTCATGAACGGTTCTGAAAAAGTTCCTGAGCTTGGTTCATGAACTTTTGGACATGAACTGTTCTTAAGACATGTTCATGAACTGTTTATGAATTATTGTTGAACATTTCAAAGTTCATGAACAGTTCTTCATCTAACCATAAATACTTAGTGATGAACATTTCATGCACAAGTATTTCTAATGTCTTTTCTGAGACAGACTTTAAGGATCCATCATGAATAATTCATGAATTCCTTTGTGCTAGATGTTTCATACATATTTTTGAAAGTAATATTGAAATGTCTAGCATACAAATCTTGTAGATTTGTGAAACCTGTGAAGTTAGTATGAATATGCATAGTACTTTCACCACTGTAAGTTAGAGTTCTTGACCTGTTCTAGAGAATTTTAAGAACATTTGTACAAGAACTGTTCAAGAACTGCCTTCAGGAACACTTCAATAACTTTTTAAGGACCTTTCCTGTTCTTGAATTATTCTTAAACTATTCTTGAACACTTTAAGAACTTTTTTGAACAACATGTTTCCTTCTGATGTTCTTAAACAGGTCTACACAATGTTTTTGAACGTATGATGGACTTTTTAAGAATCCAATATGTTCTTAAAAGGATCTGTCATTGTTCTTGGAAGACTTAAAAGACAAGTTTAAGAACGTTTTAAGGACATCTTATTTCAAGAACAGTTTAAGATGATATCAAGAACTCAATGTACATTGCATTGCTGTTTTTACAAAGAAAGAATATTGTGTGCACAGGAAGTTGAAACGGAAGGCACATGGTTTATGTTATATTTGAAAATGTAAGTCTTTAATAAATTACCGGCTGAACTGATCAGCCATTGGTTCCATTTCAAGTTCTTTGGCACTGTAAGTGTAACCATTTCAGGGAAACCATTGATTAGTAAATGATTCTTGAACTGAAAATGAGACTATTCATAATCTTTTCAATACATGAATTATTCATGAACATATAGTGCAAAGTTGTATTATGAAATTTAAAGAGTATTATCAAACCACTTGTATCTCAGTTATTAGTGTTATATTTAAATTATTGTTATATGTTGCTATCAATATGTTAAGTGCTAATACAAGACTTGTTTCTTCTTACCCTGACCTGTTTGTTGAGCTTTAGTAACACTTATGATAACCTTTGCATAAATTGACAAATTCTTGTTCATGAATAGTTCATGAACACTTCATGCCACCTCAGTTCATGAACTCTTGAAGAACTATGGTTCATGAACTATTCACTTACAGTTCGTGAACAGAAAATGAGCCATTGAAAAATAGAAGGAAAATGTTCATGAACTGTTCGTGAACAGCAAAACCCTGAAGAATTTTTCAAGAATTGTGTTGTTCATGAACTGTTCAAGAACACTTCATGCCATTGATGTTCATGAATAGTTCGTGAACATTTCATGCCATAATGGTTCAAGAATAGTTCATGAACACTTCATGCCACACGGGTTCAAGAATAGTTCATGAACACTTCATGCCATAAGGGTTCAAGAATAGTTCATGAACACTTCATGCCATTAGGTTTCAAGAATATTTCATGAACACTTCATGCCATTAGTGTTCATGAACAGTTCATGAACTAAAATTTCAAGAACTTTTCACAGACGTGGCTCATTTTCTGTTCACGAACTATTCGTGAACAGTTCATGAACTCAGTTCACGAACAGTTCATGAACTGTTCACGAATTATTCGTGAACTGCAGAACAAAATTTCGCAGGGCATATCTCGACTAAACTTGCTGCAAAAAATGTTAGTGGGATGACCTAATTACAGCTCCACTAAGAAAATTTGCGGAGAGTAAAGTCAATATATAAAGCGCATTTTAATATGAAATAAACGCATCTTGTCAATTAAACAAAAGTAAAAAAAGGTCTAACCCAGGATTTACCACTTAGATACCAATTTTGACACATTTGTAGTCCCTTAGAAAGTTAAATTTCATTAAAAACCTCTCTTACTAAATTTAAGTAGTAAAAGCTTCATTTTCAACCCTTTGATACCGATGAGCAGCAAATAGCATAAAACCTGAACAGGCTGCGAGTTACTCACAGGCTGTTCTGGGTTTATGCTGTTTGCATGTAGCCTGATTTCACTTTGCTTCACTTTGCTTCACTTTGCGTATGAGAGAGACACTGGGTTACATAGCACTGAAATTCACATTTTCAACCTGTCATAAATTTACATTATGTTATATTTATAAGATGCATAAATGGCAATTGTTTGTTGCATAATGGCATGGAAATCATACACCAATCTTGCTGTACCAGTCAAGGAAGCTGTATTGATTAAGGAAATCAGAAACCAGTCACAGTTTGAATATTTTTTATAATCTTGCATGCACAGTTTCAGCTTTAACAATAACCTTTTAATAAAGAAGAATGGTAAAGCATTTAATTCAACTGCATAATTGATTCTGATGGAAAAAAACACACAAAATATGACAGAAATCTTCATATATCATAAATTGCCACAGTCTAAAACTTGGCCTTATGATTGATCAGAAATGCACAGTAATAAATAATATTTTTGAATATTTGTAAATGACTGCCGTTGCATTACCAGTCTGCCAATGTTAAGTGATTTAACAGTTAACCCATTTATGCCAAGTGGACTCTCCCATCCTTCTAAATTGGATCAATTTATTTCCAAAATTGGGGATGTCTAGAATATTTATTTCCTTTATTTAGAATATTTCTTACAGATTATAATTCCTTTAAGCAAACAGCGCAGACCCTGATGAAACGCCGCATCATGCGGCGTCTCATCTGGGTCTTAGAGCTGTTCGCCAAGGCCTTTTTTCTAGATGCTAGGCATAAATGGGTTAAATATTGTTTTCAAACCTAAACCTAATTAATTTATTGCACGTTTTCTGATATCAATATATCAAAATGTAATGCTGGTAGAATCTGTTGGGAATATGATTTTTTATTGTTGTAACCAACATGTTGGTATTGCTATTTACAGGCTTGAATATTTAAAACCACTTTCTGTAAATACACACTGGTGATTGGTTGCAAATATGTTGATCGCAACATATTAAAATTAATAAATATTGCAAACCAAAATATTTGACTCGCCAGTTGCAAGATTAAAACTGCAGATAAAAAGAGCCTTAAAGATTGGTATTCAAATAGAAATGGGCTGCACTCAGTGAAAAGGGGGTTTAATGCATGTGGGTCAAGTGTTGTCCCAGATTAGGGACAACGATTTCTGCCTAAACTGGATTTTCATCAAGAACGGTCTCCCTTTAAACTAAGAATGCAATAAAAGTGGAAAGTGTCATCCCTGATTAGCTTGTGCCAACTGCAACGAAACTTTAAGCACATGCATTAAAACCCCTTTTCACAGAGCGGAGCCAAAATCTTTGGATTCAAATCCTGAAACATTGAAATATTAATACATACTAATTTACTTGTATACATAATTAAAATAGATCAAAGTAATTAACAAAATGTTAGATATTAATAATACATTCTATAATTAAAATGAAAGGTTATGAAAAGGTTACTTTTGTAACTGTGGATTATTTGACGTTAAGAAGAAATACAATTGACTTAAAGATAAAAAAATAAAAACCTATTGGCCAGGTTCAGGAAATGTTAAACATATTAATAAAATTCTTTTCTGAACTGTGGCACCAATTATTTCAGTGAAAAAATGCAAGTGAAGAACCTAATAATAGATGTGCTAACAGCTGCACTAACAATGATGAATTGGTAGTAGTTGTTGTGTAAAATGATGATGATTTTAACGTGCTCAAGATGGTTAAGGGATTATTTTGTGAGTACTAGCAGACAGACTATTCATATAAACTTTCTTTGTAAAGACAACAAACAACTAATGAAAGGTATCATGGAATGAAGGGCTGCAATGTCAAATTTACATATATATGACTGTACATGATTATATACTCACAACAAAAAATACTGTTTGTGTGATAAATGTATTTCTTCATGATGTCTGACTAAAGTATAAATGTAAATAAGTATTATAAGTTCACAGACAATTGATTGAATAACAATGAATTTTAGGAGAAGAATGAAAATGATGATGATGATGATGATGATGATGATGATGATGATGATGATGATGATGATAATGATGATGATGATGCTGATGATGATGATGATGATGATGATGGTGATGATGATGATGATGATGATGATGATGATGATGATGATGATGATGATGATGATGATGATGATGATGATGATGATGATGATGACAATCATGTCTTCAATTTAACTATGGCAGGAATTATATTGGATTTAAATAAATTTCTTACCATAGGAGTTTCCCAATCTGTATCATGATCCATTTACAATATTTTGGCAATCAAAAATGTGCATTTCAGCGTTTCAACCTATTTCATAAATCACACAAATTCTCTTTCACTTCACAAGACACTGTCAAACATATACCAAATTACCTTAATTTCTTCTTGTTCTGTAAATGTCTGTTTAAATATGATAATTTGTTCACAAAAGCATTGTCACACAGTGACAATAGGCCGATAATTTCACTCAATTTCACTGCATTTCCACCAATGGTGACTTGCATAACGAGTTAAGCCCAGTTACCACACTAATTTTTAGAATTTAACCCACAATTTAAGCTTAGTCCAAGGGTTTTGTAATAGTTATCACTGCCCTAGGTAACCAATAATCAGAGACCACATCTGAAACTGGTGTTTTGCATTGATACCAGCACAGGCAAGGACAGAAACTGCGGAGTTAAATAGCAGTGACCATTGTAATCCCTCAATGAAATCTGAATTCTGCGGTAGTCCAAAAGACTATAGGCTACTGCGAACAATTAAACTGTAGTAAAGTATTACGGGTGGTACAAATTATTGGAAAAGCCAATTTTCATATCCAGCTGGGTTCCACAGTCGTAAGGCAATACTGGTTGCAGTTCTGCTATGAAAGAGGTTTCAGTGTTCCTGTATGATACAAGGGCAAGACGAAATTTCTTCTTAAAGAAATTAGTGTTGATTAGAGGTAAGTGGTTTATTCAATATATTAGAAATGTTCACATGAATTGTATCTTGCAATTTTAATTCTGATACAGATTTGTACTCGTGCTCTTAATTAGATGGTAAACGTCGTGAATTATCAATGGGATGCATATATTGGCAGTATTGTTTAAGCATATATTCTTGTTGTTATTATTCATTTTGATGATAACTATGATGCTCGTGATTACCTTTTTTTGCAATGATCAGATGATCATCTAGGTAGTTGTTGTATTTTAATTGTTTATAATGATGAACACTGTCTATAATAGTATTTTTTGACTGTATTATTATAGTATCAGTTATAGTAGTAGTAGTAGCAGTAGTAATAGTATAAGTAGTAGTACAAATAGTACTTAAGAACTTGAAGAAGTAGTTGTAGTGGTAGTTAGTAGCATTAGTTAAGTAGTAGTTAAGTAATATAATAGCTGCAGCAATTAATGGTAGTGCCTTCAATATTAAGTAGCATTTGTATAATATGTGTGCATAATTATAATTCAATTTGAAATTATTTTCAAGACCAAATTGTATATAAATTGTTTGAAGCATGCTTTGTGGGTTGCAATTTAGAAGAGAACATAAATCAGTGATAAAATGTGTCTTGTTCTGAGAAAATTGGGCGTAATGCATGTGCGTAAAGTGTCGTCCCAGATTAGCCTCTGCAGTCCGCACAGGCTAATCAGGGACGACACTTTCCGCTTTTATGGTATTTTTACTTTCAAGGAAGTCCCTCATTGCCGAAAATCAAGTTTAGGCGGAAAGTGTCGTCCCTGATTAGCCTGTGCGGACTGCACTTTACACACATGCATTATGCCCAGTTTTCTCAGAACGCGGCTCAAATTGTGTGCAGCACAAAAATGTGACACTGAAAGTGTAGCTGATGTAGAGAATGAGCCGTACTCTGAGAAAACAGAAATAAAAACAAGTGTGTAAAGTGTTTCCAGTGTGTGCAGTTCGCACAGGCTAATCAGGTATGACAATTTCTGCCTACACTGGATTTTTGCTAGACTTCCTTTAAGCCAAAAACATCATAAAAAAGAAAACAGTTGTTCCGGATTAGCCTGTGCTGACTGCACAAGCTTATCTGGGATGACATACTACGCACATGTATTAAAGGGGCCTTTTCACAGATTTTGGCATGTTTTAAAGTTTGTCATTAAATGCCTTCCATTGATGAATGTAAACATTGGATATAAAAAGCTCCAATACAAAATCAAGAATAAAATAAAAATAAATAAAAAGGTAACCCTCAGCAGGACTTGAACAACTGACCCCTAGAGTCGTGGAGTAAAAAGTCTACGACTTAGACCACTTGGCCATCCTTCCGGGTACAATGCCAGATGTATTTTATACTTTATATAAGCAATCCTCGTAGTTTCACAAAATATAACAACAACAACAGAACTCTCCAAATTATTATTTCATTTCGAGTTGCAACGCTTTACAATTTTCAGGTTTTTAAATCGTCAAAAGATGCTTATAATGGATATTTTAGAGCATGGTAAATGTTCAGTATTACTGCTTCCTCACAAATATCATAACTAAAACGAAAATTTGTGAATCTGAAACAACTTTTTTCAATTTTGTCAATTTACCCAGACGTGAAAAGGCCCCTTTGAGCCACATTTTTTTAACCCTTTCCCACTCAGAAGCAAGGTAAAATGGCTATGCGTAACTCGCAGTCTGTTCAGGTTTTATGCTGTTTGCTGCTCTGAGTATCTAAGGGTGGAAGCCTTTCGAATTTGAATATTGTAAGAAAGGTCTTTAATTATATGTAACTTTCTAAGGGACTACAAATGCGTCAAAATACATATCTAAGTGGTAAAGGGTTAGTAAACAAGACTCACATGAGAAATGTACAGCTTCATTGATACCTCCCCAAACAAAGATTTGTCACTGATCCCTGAAATCCACTGCTATTTCACAGAGCAGCTTGGAGAGCAAATGTGAGATTATAACACAGATGATGGGTTTACTTGGAAAGACATTGTGATTGAGGGTTGAATGCCAAACTGTTTTATCAGCTTTCCATAACTGGTTCAGATAGATTTCTTTTACACTTATAATTTTAGTCTCAGAATGGATGAGATTAAAATAGGTTGAAATGGGAAACTCAGTTGTCTTCTAAAAGTTAATCTTATATCTGAGAATAATTATATGTTGCACAAATAAAATAAATTAAATTATAATATCATTTTTACTTTCTGACCTGCAGTCATATTGTGTTAGCACTTTGAAGATTTATTTTTGAAACAGACACTTAAATAATACCAGGAAAATGATTCTCAAAACCCTATCAATTGTTTTCTCACAGTGAGCAGGCACTGTTACCGTAATCACATTATATATATCAGGGGTCGCCCAAGAGGGAGACTTGGGCCAGAATTTTGCCAAATGGCTGATGTCACTTTTTTATGAGCTAGGAGAAATCCATTTTGCACTAATTTGTTGTGAAGATTTTTTACTAATTATTATTTTTTTATATCAAATCCCACCCATCCCCCAAAAAAACACAAACTGTTGTATGTGGGGTGGGGTGTGGTTGTAAAAAATCTAAGCACTTTCATGCACACTTGAATGCTTTAAGTAAGTTGTCTATTTAGTGTTTTTTTTACTTGATTGTTAATTCAATGTACAATTACAATAAATGAAAGAGCAGGATTCTTCACTAACAATTTTTGATTCAGTGATTTCAAATGGTAAAATAATGCAACTGATATTACAAGACTGATTACTCCTATAAATATGAGGTCGATTTACATCGACCTCATATCGTTTAACGTTATTTTGCAATAGCATCGTTCCGACATGAATTCAAGTCGGAAGCTTTAACGGCATCAAATTCATATAACAGCACAGAATAATCATGCAATAAATCATTAAACATAAAATATAAACATTATTTTACTTATTGCACTAGAAAAATGTTTATACAAACTTACAAGTAATGCTAGTCCAGACCTTAAAACACTACCACTGTTCAAATTCCATATTGTTGCCATATAGCACTGTGTAAATTGAAAGTTGCATAATGTTACCTCATTGGTCGGTTATAAATACATTGTTTCTCTATATATAGTATTTGATTTAGACGAAAATAATAATTTAAGTGGAATGTCATATTAGTTTTCCATTAAAACTTTGATCTTGCCGTGTGTGTTTATGGACGTTAATAATTATGTTATACTTATTTTTGTATTTCATTAAGAATTAGAACGTGTAGCCCTTTTTGTTAACTGTTTTTAGCAAACGATTCGCGGCTTAATAAGACACGGAAAATAGTTAAAGCGACACTTTCATTTAAAGGTTTAATGTGAACAATATTAAATGAAACCTTTTTTGGTATTAATATATTTTATTGACATGTTAAATTCGATACTTGAAAAGGTGTTTAGTCTTTAAAAAGATGTCGCTGATATTGTAAATTTTAATAACTGTTAATATGCTTAATGTTGTATAAGAAATCGAATAGTTTCACTGAGTTGTATTCCCGCCTAAAATCCGATATCGTAAAACGCGCAACGGTTAAGAATAAGGTCTGAATAAGTTTAGGTATTCAGATCCGAATATCAGCAGCTGTGCCAGCTGGGAAGCCCCGTTTTGGCTTTAACAACCGCAAGCGAAACAACATACTTTTTTAAGTCTTTCACTAAGACTCCATGATCACAAGTATAGGTCCCTGCTGTGGCGAATGACACCATAGTGTTATTTAGTAGTGGTCGGCACAGTATCTGATCATAAAGAGATAATTGGTTTGTGCTGAACACAGGGCAATAAAACCACAGATCTATCAATAAACAAGATTATTGAGATATCTTTTATTGAACACCACGATAAAAATGCTCAAACCACGGACTCTAGATTACACGGATAAGAAACATGGCAACATTCTCAGAATCATCACTGCTATATGTGTAATCACCTAACAATTCGTCTAAAAATATTTTATATATTTGAGTTGAAGACGATGTACTGTTGCATAAGTCTGAATAAACTATCTGTCTGCCTGTCTAAATCTAAGCCGTCATCGTCCCAGTGAAAAAAATCTGATTTTGAATAGTTGGACATGATGCCCTGATGTCAAAATACGAAATGACCCGCGTAACACCGACCGTGATTTTCAAGAATCTTTAATAAATTGATAATTTAAGGTAAATAACATTTCATATAATTATACATAATTCCCTCGTTGATAATTAACAGCAAACGATGAATGTTTTTGACACCCATTTTATTTCAAGTATGCATGCAAAGCCGAATAAAATCGAGAGGATCCGCTATATACGCTGTTTCATCATAAATTTATCACCCTTTCTGTGTTATAAACAAGAGCTGAAATCGTTAATTTATTAAGATGTATTTATAATAAGCTTTATTGATATGTTTCGTGAACAAAATACCACAATATATTCCATAAAAAATATAATAATCATGGCAAAGGAAATTCAATGGCCGGTTTCTAAACAAAAGCATAATCGCCAAGACCGTAGCATCAGTTCAGTGCGTTAGGAACGCGCGCTTCTTTCTTCCGCCTTCATTCCTTAATTACTTTCGTTTTTAAACAATTTTTTTCTATCATATACAGAATTCTATTCTCCTAAGCAAGATGTAATTTTTAAAACTGAACTCCAAATATAAACGCTACAAATTGGTATTAAGTACGAACATGTCAACCGTAAATCTAGATTCTAAAACTCCAAAACGGTATAATATTTGCAAAAGTTTAAGTTATAACTCGCCGGGCTGTCGAAATCAGAAGAACGCTACAAATTGGTATTAAGTACGAACATGTCAACCGTAAATCTAGATTCTAAAACTCCAATACGGTATGATATTTGCAAAAGTTAAAGTTATAACTCGCCTGGCTGTCGAAATCAGAAGAAAAACTTAATATATGTTTGTATATCTGTTTACTACGTAACGTAAGCTTTCTAATGATATATAATTTGTCAAAATCGGCCGAGAAATGAAACTATAATTCAACAAAAGACGTGAGTGGGTACATCAAAATGTATAACCTCGGCGCTTCGCTGTACGCTAATTGTACAAGATCGATAGCCACAACACGGTAAAACGCGCGGTGGTAAAACATAAAATGTGTATTTCTTGTGTTTATCTCGCTATAAATCCATTAATAACAACGGGAGTATACTAAAACGTATATTTTTTTTAAAGAGGAATTAATAAGCAACAAGATAACGTATAAACCAATAAAATCGGATGAATAGTTTTTGCATAAGATTGAATTTACGACAGTAAGGGTCAAATACTCGAATCATCTCCTATCAATATACACTCCGTGATACAACTGGTAGTTTAAACACACACATATAGGTTTCATTTAATTAAAAAGTACAGAAAGCTAAAAAGTGATGTGGTTTGCTGTACAACAACAATTGGTTTTGTGTAACCTATTGAAAAAATAATTTCGTTCAAGATAATTCAATGTAATTCTATAACCGACAAACCAACTTCGTGTGTTGTGTATGTTTATTTTTAAAAATGTACATAAGTGGTTTAAAAGCACAATTTTTACACATTTAAGAGGTAATCGCTCACATTTATGTCTAATTAATTATAATTTTATGCATTAGCAAAGATTTAACGAGAAAAACTGAAGTTTAAGTTGAACTCAATTTGCTACAGGAAAACGACGGTAGCCGTTTAGACGTAAGCGGGGTAGCTTACGTCTAATTATTTGGACTAAAGACTGATAAGATATAACGAAAAAACTCTTCCTTTATTTCTGCTCACTTCTCCTTATATGCCAGTCAAGAGATAGGTGACTTCTCCCTAAAATTTGATCCTAGGCCAACCCCTGTAGTCACGAAATAGATGGACAATATATGCTATGACGTCAGAGATAGGACAGACAAAAATGACACAGATTGATTTAAGTATATTCTTTTGTAATCACAAAAAGATTGACTTTTGACCTCTATAAAAAAGGTGAAAAAGATTTTTGGAGCGAAATATACTGGCCATTGGCAGTTGAAGACAGGTGATCTTTATTCTAAGGTGTAATTAGGCTTTTCATTGGGCAGAATCCAGACTGACTGCTGTTAGCAGGCGACAGTTGATAGGTGATCACTTAGTCACATGGGACTGTATAAACATGCATTTAAATATCAGGCCTTTGCTCAGTTATGCCTTGGCGAAATGTTGTTCATGATTTCATGAACACTTCAAGCCAATCAGGAATTGTTCATGAACTGTTCTCAAAAAAGTTCCTGATCTTGGTTCATGAACTTTTGGACATGAACTGTTCTTAAGACACGTTCATGAACAGTTTATGAATTTTTGTTGAACACTTCAAAGTTCATGAACAGTGCTTCATCTAACCATATAGTATTATAGTAATGAACATTTCCTGAACAATTATTTCTGATGAATTTTCTGAGACAGACTTTGAGGATCCATCATGAATAATTCATGAATTCCTTTGTGCTAGATGTTTCATAAATATTTTTGAAAGTAATATTGAAATGTCTAGCATACTAATCTTGTAGATTTGTGAAACCTGTGAAGTTAGTATGAATATGCATAGTATTTTCACCGCTGTAAGTAAGAGTTCTTGACCTGTTCTAGAGAATTTTAAGAACATTTGTTCAAGAACTGTTCAAGAACTGCCTTAAGGAACAGTTCAATAGCTTTTTAAGGACCTTTCCTGTTCTTGAATTATTCTTAAACTATTCTTGAACACTTTAAGAACTTTTTTGAACAACATGTTTCCTTCTGATGTTCTTAAACAGGTCTACACAATGTTTTTGAACATATGATGGACTTTATAAGAATCCAATATGTTCTTAAAAGGATCTGTCATTGTTCTTGGAAGACTTAAAAGACAAGTTTAAGAACGTTTTAAGGACATCTTATTTCAAGAACAGTTTAAGATGATATCAAGAACTCAAACATGTGCATTGCATTGCTGTATTTACAAAGGAAGAATATTGTGTGCACAGGAAGTTGAAACGGAAGGCACATGGTTTATGTTATATTTGAAAATGCAAGTCTTTAAAAAATTACCGGCTGAACTGATCAGCCATTGGTTCCATTTCAAGTTCTTTGGCACTGTAAGTGTAACCATTTCAGGGAAACCATTGATTAGTAAATGATTCTTGAACTGAAAATGAGACTATTCATAATCTTTTCAATACATGAATTATTCATGAACATATAGTGCAGTTGTATTATGAAATTTAAAGAGTATTATCAAACCACTTGTATCTCAGTTATTAGTGTTATATTTAAAGTATTGTTATATGTTGCTATCAATATGTTAAGTGCTAATACAAGACATGTTTCTTCTTACCCTGACCTGTTTGTTGAGCTTTGGTAACACTTATGATAACCTTTGCATAAATTGACAAATTCTTGTTCATGAATAGTTCATTAACACTTCATGCCACCTCAGTTCATGAACTCTTGAAGAACTATGGTTCATGAACTATTCACTGACAGTCTGTGAACAGAAAATGAGCCATTGAAAAACTAGAAGAAAAAATGTTCATGAACTGTTCATGAACAGCAAAACCCTGAATAATTTTTCAAGAATTGTGTTGTTCGTAAACTGTTCAAGAACACTTCATGCCATTGGTGTTCATGAATAGTTCATGAACATTTCATGCCAAAATGGTTCAAGAATAGTTCATGAACACTTCATGCCATAAGGGTTCAAGAATAGTTCATGAACACTTCATGCCATTAGGTTTCATGAATATTTCATGAACACTTCATGCCATTAGTGTTCATGAACAGTTCATGAACTAAAATTTCAAGAACATTTCACAGATGTGGCTCATTTTCTGTTCACTGACTATTCGTGAACAATTCATGAACTCAGTTCACGAACAGTTCATGAACAGTTCACAAATTATTCGTGAACTGCAGAACAACATTTCGCAGGGGTTACATGAAAATATTAGATTCTTACAACCAGCTTCTAAACAGTACCTGAAAGTTTACTTATTTTGCCTTATTCAACACAAGGAAATATCCTACTTTTTACAATATCGTTTACACTTTACCTTAGGTAATTACTCAAGACCAATTTACAGTATTTTACTTCAAAGCAAATATCACAACACCCCCTTTAGACATCCAATCACAGCGCTCTGCTGAATCCAGGACGATTCAGGAAACATGGGTCTGGTAGACTCGTTTGTTCCTCCATGATTTATCTCTAATTTTCAGACACTAGTTTGTATTTGTCTTGCACTCAAAACTTGTTTACCGTCAGTTTGTGTTGCCAACATGAATTCCAGAACCTTAACTTACCTGCCATGAATGCCAAGATCATAACAATAAAGTGGTCACCGATTTCCAAACTCATACCTAATTACATGTCAAGAGTTGAACGTTCATGTTCATATTGTATCAAGATATGAATCACATTGTTCAATTTACCACACACTGTTACGGTTAGTTCTCTTTTATTTTATAGAACAAAGTTATTCTTCCTTGGGGTTATTTTAATTTATTAAGTCATTTTTTCATATACATTGTTAATTTTTGACACACAATTCAAAATTCTAATCAATTTGTTTGTTTATAAATCACCATTGGTTTATTTTCTTTGTATTGAAAGATTAAGGGAAAACAGAAGGTGACACTTCTTTATTCATGCCTTATTTAACAAGAACAAGAAACCGTCGGAGACGGGTGATGCTCCCCAAAGTTTTTTTTTGTCACAATATTGCACTTTATATTCAGATAAAAGGAAACGTCTTGAGGGCACACAAGAATTTTTTTATAGAAAATTTCAAAGGCCCATAACTCTGTGAAAAATCATCCGACCAGAACCCGCTGATAATATGCAAATCTTCTCTTGGTAGTGAAGCTTCCCATAAAGTTTCATTGAATTCCGGTCATTAGTTGCTTAGAAAATGCCCGGAAAAGAATTGCACTATATGTACAGTTAATGGAAAATTTCAAAGGGCCATAACTCTGTGAAAAATCATCCGACCAGAACCTGCTGATAATATGCACATCTCCTCTTGGTAGTGAAGCTTTCCATAAAGTTTCATTGAATTCCGGTCATTAATTGCTGAGAAATAGCCCGGACAAAAATTGTGCACGGACGGACACACAGACACACGGACGGACGAACAAAGCGGCGACTATATGCCCCCCCCAAATGTTTTTGGGGGAGCATAAAAATGATTTTTAAGGAAAACTTGTGTTAAGACATTACTAAATGAGTTCAAAAATTCATGACAATTAAATACACAGAATATTACGTTGCATTTAAAAGTTACAGGGGTAACAGGAAAAGTGAAATTTTATGACACTAGTCCAAATTACTGAACAAGTGGATTAAAAAGTTTGTGTGATATGTGTTTATGACCTGTTTGTGTTTTGACAACAAATAAGGAGTCTTTTTTTTGCGACCTTCCAAGATGTTTTTTGGTTTTGTCTATTTCAGTCTCTATCAAACCCAATCACGAATGAAGTGCACTTACTTCTTAATTAAGCCTTACTTCTTACTGGCCGTCTTGGTCAGTTCATTATGGCATAATGCTGAGCTAATTTGGGGAAAAAATCCTCGCACTTACAAACATCATCAATACCTCTTGTCAAACCATAATACATTTCCAGGCAAATTAATGGCGTTACTTTACAGACAGAAGGAAACAGGAACATTACATAGGAGACTCATAATTTCATTTTGCCTCAGTAACTGTTATATTTGATGAACCCAGTTTATGATATGGAAGACAAATCGGGACAAATCCTCGCAATTCTAGAAGTTGCTTAAGAAGTTGCGTAATTTGTTAATATCATGCTTAACTAATATGATGTTTTTCTGCGTTTTGGACAAAACAGGGTCAAAAGTGCATATCTAAATCATTAGAGGCCGTTGTTGAATTGACATTTGCATTGCAATTATGTCAAGAATTATTCGCCAAAACGGCGCAAATTGATGTAATTTGCGCAAAAGTTTCATGAGGGAAACCAAGTCATACTGCGTTCACCTAACATTTCCATGTTTAAATATAGACATGTGTAATTAAAAATAAATCCATATCTATGCCACAAAAGTATTTATTATATTTAAGACACACATATTATTAGAAAATAATCATTTAAGAGGCATATTGATGTTGGATTTTAAATCAACAATATGAAATCCTATATAAGATCTATAGATTTTTTGTAACGAATATGATACCAGTTAGAAATATGGTAAACAAATCCACAAGTAAAATCAACATGTATGCTAATCAATTCAAACAAAAAACAAGAAAGAAAGATGCAAGACTATTGCCAAGCAATAAAAGTCCCCCACATACGCAGGATCCACCATTTTCAGCAATATTTGCAGTTTATTTGTTGCCATAGCAACCAGAATTCTTGACATAGGAACAAAATGAAATGACATGCATAATCTCCATATTGCCGTCTATCCATGTTTCAAGTTTCATGAAAAATATGAAGAACTTTAAAAGTTATCGCAGAATCCACCATTTCCAGCAATATTTCTAGTCTATTTGTTGCAATGGCAACCAGAATTCTTGCCGTAGGAACCAAATGAAATGATGTGCATAATGTTCATATTGCCATCTGTCCATGCTTTAAGTTTCATGAAAAAAATATGAAGAACTTTTCAAGTTATGGCAGGATCCAGAAAAGTGTGACAGACTGACAGACACACAGAGCACAAACCATTAGTGCCTCTCTGGTTTCACCTGTAGGGGACTAAAAAATCATGCTTTCTTTAATGAAACATCATGTTTCATTTGTAAGCTCCACTCCAGGGAAATGGGGCTGAATGCATGTGCTGCAAGTGTCATTGCAGATTAGCCTGTATATACCATATAGACTAAAAGGGACTTGCCTGTGTATACCATATATACTAAAAGGGACTTGCCTGTGTATACCATATATACTAAAAGGGACTTGCCTGTGTATACCATATATACTAAAAGGGACTAGCCTGTGTATACCATATATACTAAAAGGGACTTGTCTGTGTATACCATATAGACTAAAAGGGACTTGCCTGTGTATACCATATAGACTAAAAGGGACTAGCCTGTGCATACCATATATACTAAAAGGGACTTGCCTGTGTATACCATATATACTAAAAGGGACTTGCCTGTGTATACCATATATACTAAAAGGGACTTGCCTGTGTATACCATATATACTAAAAGGAACTTGCCTGTGTATACCATATATACTAAAAGGGACTTGCCTCTGTATACCATATATACTAAAAGGGACTTGCCTGTGTATACCATATATACTAAAAGGGACTTGCCTGTGTATACCATATATACTAAAAGGGACTTGCCTGTGTATACCATATATACTAAAAGGGACTTGCCTGTGTATACCATATATACTAAAAGGGACTTGCCTGTGTATACCATATATACTAAAAGGGACTTGCCTGTGTATACCATATATACTAAAAGGGACTTGCCTGTGTATACCATATATACTAAAAGGGACTTGCCTGTGTATACCATATATACTAAAAGGGACTAGCCTGTGTATACCATATATACTAAAAGGGGCTTGCCTGTGTATACCATACATACTAAAAGGGACTTGCCTGTGTATACCATATATACTAAAAGGGACTTGCCTGTGTATACCATATATACTAAAAGGGACTTGCCTGTGTATACCATATATACTAAAAGAGACTTGCCTGTGTATACCATATATACTAAAAGGGACTAGCCTGTGCATACCATATATACTAAAAGGGACTTGCCTGTGCATACCATATATACTAAAAGGGACTTGCCTGTGTATACCATATATACTAAAAGGGACTTGCCTGTGTATACCATATATACTAAAAGGGACTAGCCTGTGCATACCATATATACTAAAAGGGACTTGCCTGTGTATACCATATATACTTAAAGGGACTTGCCTGTGTATACCATATATACTAAAAGGCACTAGCCTGTGCATACCATATATACTAAAAGGGACTTGCCTGTGTATACCATATATACTAAAAGGGACTTGCCTGTGTATACCAAATATACTAAAAGGGACTTGCCTGTGTATACCATATATACTAAAAGGGACTTGCCTGTGTACACCATATATACTAAAAGGGACTTGCCTGTGTAGACCATATATACTAAAAGGGATTTGCCTGTGTATACCATATATACTAAAAGGGACCACACTTTCTCAGCCTTCAATTGATGTTTGCTTAATCAAGAGTTCGGCTTTACATGAAAAAAATACCATAAAAGTTGTCCCTAATTAACATGTGTGGACTGAACAGGCCACTGATCTAGGACAACACTATATGCATATGCATTAAGCCCAGTTTTCCCAGAACATTCCTAAAATAGAAATATCTGTGGCATACGAAACAAGGTTATTATACTGATTAGGTATTACCAGTATATGGATTCTTAGTTGCATGCTATTTATGAGCAAGTGAACACTCATCAGCTACCACTTAAAGTGCATGTATTCGCTGGGTGATATAATCTATAATACATATGAAATAAAAGAAATTATGGAATAACTCTGTAATGAGTAAAAGCAACTTAATTAAGAGTTATGCAAGACTTCGTTCAGATTTGTCCTGACTGTGAATATTTTCTGGATCGGATCACACAGCGATTCTAATTATGCTATAATCATGGTAATGCAGTATGCAAAAATTGTTATGCATATTATTAATGGCACTAATGAGGTACCAGTGGAGTCAAGAGCTGCAATTATTTACATGACATATGGCAGATGTGAGTTAATTTCTATTAATATAGGGATCAGTTATGTGTTAAAGTACATTCCTTAAATCATTTTTTTTTTCTCATAAATAGTTTTGCCAGTATGAATGTAGCAATTTTGTTTTGTGGTAACTCTGAAAATAAAGCATATTTTTACTCATTTCTTTTAGGTAACAAAATGTGCTTTCAAAGTGTTTTCAATTATCAGAGCAATTGTTTATACAACTAACATTAAGTTAAATGAAAGAAAATGCAAAACAAATTTTAAATGAAAATTTAGACGGATAAGTCATAAAGCAGGAAATACATCTCTTTTGAACAACTTTAATTAAATAGTAAGCACCAATTCCAAGTGAGAACAAAGAGGCTGTTATACAACAGCACCCATTCCAAGTGAGAACAAAGAGGCTGTTATACAACAGTGAGAACAAAGAGGCTGTTATACAACAGCACCCATTCCAAGTGAGAACAAAGAGGCTGTTATACAACAGTGAGAACAAAGAGGCTGTTATACAACAGTGAGAACAAAGAGGCTGTTATACAACAGCACCCATTCCAGTGAGACCAAAGAGGCTGTTATACAACAGTGAGAACAAAGAGGCTGTTATACAACAGTGAGAACAAAGAGGCTGTTATACAACAGTGAGAACAAAGAGGCTGTTATACAACAGTGAGAACAAAGAGGCTGTTATACAACAGTGAGAACAAAGAGGCTGTTATACAACAGTGAGAACAAAGAGGCTGTTATACAACAGTGAGAACAAAGAGGCTGTTATACAACTGTGAGAACAAAGAGGCTGTTATACAACAGTGAGAACAAAGAGGCTGTTATACAACAGTGAGAACAAAGAGGCTGTTATACAACAGTGAGAACAAAGAGGCTGTTATACAACAGTGAGAACAAAGAGGCTGTTATACAACAGTGAGAACAAAGAGGCTGTTATACAACAGTGAGAACAAAGAGGCTGTTATACAACAGTGAGAACAAAGAGGCTGTTATACAACTGTGAGAACAAAGAGGCTGTTATACAACAGTGAGAACAAAGAGGCTGTTATACAACAGTGAGAACAAAGAGGCTGTTATACAACAGCACCCATTCCAAGTGAGAACAAAGAGGCTGTTATACAACAGCACCCATTCCAAGTGAGAACAAAGAGGCTGTTATACAACAGTGAGAACAAAGAGGCTGTTATACAACAGCACCCATTCCAAGTGAGAACAAAGTGGCTGTTATACAACAGCACCCATTCCAAGTGAGAACAAAGAGGCTGTTATACAACAGCACCCATTCCAAGTGAGAACAAAGAGGCTGTTATACAACAGCACCCATTCCAAGTGAGAACAAAGAGGCTGTTATACAACTGCACCCATTCCAAGTGAGAACAAAGAGGCTGTTATACAACAGCACCCATTCCAAGTGAGAACAAAGAGGCTGTTATACAACAGCACCCATTCCAAGTGAGAACAAAGAGGCTGTTATACAACTGCACCCATTCCAAGTGAGAACAAAGAGGCTGTTATACAACAGCACCCATTCCAAGTGAGAACAAAGAGGCTGTTATACAACAGCACCCATTCCAAGTGAGAACAAAGAGGCTGTTATACAAATGCACCCATTCCAAGTGAGAACAAAGAGGCTGTTATACAACAGCACCCATTCCAAGTGAGAACAAAGAGGCTGTTATACAACTGCACCCATTCCAAGTGAGAACAAAGAGGCTGTTATACAACTGCACCCATTCCAAGTGAGAACAAAGAGGCTGTTATACAACAGCACCCATTCCAAGTGAGAACAAAGAGGCTGTTATACAACAGCACCCATTCCAAGTGAGAACAAAGAGGCTGTTATACAACAGCACCCATTCCAAGTGAGAACAAAGAGGCTGTTATACAACAGGTTTGCTTAATTCAAACCAATAATTGTGTTCAATAACCTTAAATAATTAGGACGATCTAAAAAAAGGCTCTGGGTTACTCATCCTCTCTCATGGGAGATATTAAAACTCAGTGACAAATACCAGTGAACAAATCGCCAATACCGATTCATTTGTCAATGGAATTTCATTGCTGTTGAACAAGAGGCAGATCACTGATTCAGATTCAATCTGCCGTGATTAAACAAAGATATTATCTTGCATAAATTTTGCATAGAAGAGCCATTATTCTATGATGATAAAACAATGGGTTATTAACAATTTTTGTAATTGACTAACTCATCGCTCTGAAAAATTGAGGCATCCATCAATGCCATGATGTGATGACATGCACAGTTTTATGGTGCAAGGCATTGCACTGAGCCTTGCACCAACTTGTAAGGCTAAACTAGTAATCATGTTAGGTTACATTCTTCATGAGTGTTCTATGTATGTTATTGTATCATAGAAGCCCAAAAGAATTCCCTTTAACCTTTGTTTAACCCTTTGCATGCTGGGTAATTTGTCTTCTGCTAAAATGTCGTCTGCAGAATTTCTAAAATTAGCATTTTCTTTGATTTTTTTCAAAGAATACTATCAGAATAGCAAACAGTTTGGATCCAGATGAGACGCCACGTTCTGTGGCGTCTCATCTGGATCCAAACTGTTTGCAAAGGCCTTTAAAATTCAGCTCCAGCGCTTTAAGGGTTAAAGTAAAGAAATGTTCTGCCTTTACTAAGTTACAAAAATTGCATATTCTGTAAGTACCTCGTAAGAATTTTTTATTTATATTTACAAAAAATATAATAATTATGTAGTGCTCACAGCAGCGTTCAAAATGTTAACTATTTACACTATAATATAAGCATAGTTTTATTCAATGGTCAATTATAACAAAATCTGTTACACCCCCAAAGTATTCTTTAACTGAAACGTGTGATTCCTACCTTCAAAGTTATGAAAATATTAGACATCGTATTTATTTGTTGACAATTGATTTATTCATATAATGAACTTCTATGACAATAAATTTAATATTCGCATATATGCTTATATTAAACTATGTAATTCAGCTTTGAACAAGAACATGACTAATGGCAAGTGCTTCAAATACATGGAAGACAGATTTATGGTTCTTGCACTTAAATTGTACCCACAATGTTCACTCAAGACATATTAGGTTCCATCTAAAAATATTCTATTGTAATTGATTTATAGGTGCTCAAAGGACGAAAACCCAGTAAATATTGCAGAGTTATGTTACTTTACCTCTGCATTTGATTTTGGAGCCCTTCATCAAGACTGTAAATTCATTTATATTTGTTGGCATTAAATTGTGTGTTCTTTTACATAAGGACATCTGTATAAAACATAAATTCATGGATTTCTCATTATGAGGAAAACAATTTTCGGATGTGTTTGTGTTTACCGGTATGTTGTTGATTGGTCAATAATGAAATCAAAAACAAACAAGATATGTTTGTGAAACATTATGTCCCCCCAATATTTTTGACCTTTGACCTTTGACCTTGAAGGATGACCTTGACCTTTCACCACTCAAAATGTGCAGCTCCATGAGATACACATGCATGCCAAATATCAAGTTGCTATCTTCAATACAAATGTATAGCCAGTTATAGTGTATATTAAATGAGCAATTTTTACCCATATATTTGACCTTTGACCTTGAGGATGACCTTGACCTTTCACCACTCAAAATGAGATGTACATGCATGCCAAATATGAATTCAGTTGCTATCTTCAATATTGCAAAAGTTATGGTAAATGTTAAAGTTTGACGCCAACAAACCAACAAACAGACAGGGCAAAAACAATATGTACCCCAGTAATCCAGTATAGACTTGGGGACATAGAAAAATTGCCACGATTTATAATGATTAGACAGTTCTGAATCATTTTGATACTTTCCAAGTTATGCTTTCAACAAGCAAATTACAGTGCATAGCTATGTTCGGTACAAAAAACATTAGCAAAGTGGAATGTAAATAAGCCACATCAGTGAGTTAAAGAACCCAATTACAATACATTAGTGATGGCTCTTATGTCCTTTGGGTTGAATAAGACCTCAAGGATGTCATTGTAGACAAACAGGATGCATTGACTACCATTACCATGCCCATTTGAACCTGTCACATGCTTTACATATGAAACCACATTAGCAACTAAAGGCCTTAGAATCGCCAGTTAATGGTATGCTGTTAATTATAATTTAAATGAGACCCGAGTGCATGTGTATATGAATGCTTTTACAGTGAGATACGTTCATTAGTATTTATAGTGACGTCTGTGGTATGCAGAGCAGAAAAAAAGGAAAACAATTTCTAATTATTTTAGATGTACACTGAACTTTGGTAACCTGCAATTAAAATATATGGCAAAGGTCATTGTCCATCCACATGGTAAGTAAAAAGACATTTATTTTCTCTTTGAAAATAGATGTTTTACTTGTGGAGCTATTAATGAGAGCAAGGTGATATGAGCTGTGTTCTGGGTAAACTGGGCAGCCTGTAAAGGCTAATCTGGGACAACACTTTCTGCCGAGATTGGATTATCATTAAAAATTTGTTTTTCCTTTAAACAAAAGATTCCATAAAGGGGGAAATGGTTTGTCCCTGATGGGACTGCAAAGCCTTATCTGTGATGCCACTTTATGCATGCATTAAGCCCAGTTTTCCCAGAAGATATCATGTATTTTAACTTCAGTTTGTCTGAAGTTCTAAACTCATTATTACAGAAACAAATTCAGTACCAGCAAAACAACCAATTTGCACACATCACTAACGGCCAACATCTGACAGTGACATAGCTGACTTGATGTCTATACCTCAGCATGCATGGTCAAGGCCCAGCGCTTACCGGTTCATAGACGCTTACTGGTACATAGATGTACTGGTGTTGGTGGCACTGATTGCCTGTCAAACTTATATAGCCTTGAAGACTGACCTTGACTTCACAGACCAATCCTGCATGGCAGAAATCTCCAGTCTTGTTTATTATGCTTTAAGATGTGGTTTATAGACTGTTCCTCAAATTATAACAATAAGACAGTGTCTGTACATGCTGTGCCGACATCAGACATTTATGACTGTTGGTGGCACTAATGGCTTGTCAAACTTTGGTCCAATTTAAACCCCATGATGATTCCAATAGGGACAAGTTCTAAGAGAGAAAATATAAGCCTTTGAAGAATCTAAGGGTTTATTATTTATCATGATACCATGCATTAACATATATTAATGAAAAAAAGTCAGAATAATCAGGTGAAGGGGATTGGCTAATATATCCAGCAGTTCTGTTCTGTTATTGCAAAACTGTTTATGCAGAAATACTGTCAAGACCAATATCATTCCGGAGAGGGGCCCACACACTTTCGATGACACATTTCTGTATTTAGGGTTAACATCACATGGTCCTGAACCAGTGCATATAAAGTACAATTGTCTGTGTGTTGTGAGGCCCTGATAGCTTGTCAAACTTGTACCCAGGAGACTGTCCCTGTAGACCAACTTTGGAAAACATTTTGGGCCAATCACATATGTTTTTTCTTAATCTATTTTGTTTATGATGGAATCAATTGTTAAAATACACACACAAAAATCATTCATTAAGCAGTTTTGTAAACATGGCACACTTTGGGAAACATTTATGAAATCCATATTTTTTAAAGATAATATACAAATTGTCAAAATCATTTTAAAAGGGGACCCACAGCAATATGTTTTAGCTTCAAAAGTATAAATTGCATGTGGTCAAATTAACTTGCTTTCATAAGGACATGAGACTTTGGTGGCGTAAAATTTGCTTGTCTAGCGATCGGTTCATAATTATAGATCGCAGTAGAACACGTCTCATGGTAGGCACTGTTCAATCTCGAAATCTGACAAAACCAATCCTGGACTCTATTGTTTATGATGAAGTGCATTGTTATATTAAGTATTAAAGCATCAATTGCCAGACAATTTGACAGTTCAGTTATAACTTAGGCAAAATTAGGACTTGACAATTTGACAGTTTTGTTATAGCTTTGGCAAAAGTGGGAGGAAATGATCATTGTCTATTGCTTGAAAACTAACTGAAATCAAAATTTTCAAAATAAAAGATGGTGAATATATTGTGGTCGTGTTTTCCCTAAAAATTGAAGGTGTCAAGCATTACTATAGTTCTCCTATACTTATGTTAAGGACACTTTCATAACAAACCATTAAAGGCTCATTGTGCAAAAGCAGAATGGTAACAGTGTATATCAAGGCGCTGTCATGCTATGTCAATACTTATTGCTGTATATCAAGGCACATGTCATGCTTTATCCATACTTATTGCTGTATATCAAGGCAATGTCATGCTTTATCAATACTTATTGCTGTATATTAAGGCAATGCCATGATTTATCAATACTTATTGCTATATATCAAGGCAATGTCACGCTAAATAAATACTTATTGATATTCATCAAGGCAATGCCATGCTATATAAATACTTATTGCTGTATATCAAGGCAATATCATGCTTTATCAATACTTATTGCTGTATATCAAGGCAATGTCATGCTTTATTAATACTTATTCCTGTATATCAAGGCAATGTCATGCTTTATTAATACTTATTGCTGTATATCAAGGCAATGTCATTATTTATCAATACTTATTGCTGTATATCAAGGCACTCTCATGCTATATCAATACTTATTGCTATATATCAAGGCACATGTCATGCTTTATCAATACTTATTGCTGTATATCAAGGCAATGTCATGCTTTATCAATACTTATTGCTATATAGCACATGTCATGCTTTATCAATACTTATTGCTGTATATCAAGGCAATGTCATGCTTTATCAATACTTATTGCTGTATATTAAGGCAATGTCATGCTTTATCAATACTTATTGCTGTATATCACGGCGCAGTCATGCTTTATCAATACTTATTGCTGTATATCAAGGCACTTTCATGCTATATCAATACTTATTGTTGTATATCAAGGCACTGTCATGCTATGTCATAAGGTATGTAGACCAAACTATTTTATATTTTTGTTTATATCAAATATTAGTTAACATTCACTGAAATAAAGATGTTCAATGACATAAATCTTCCAAACTTCTTTGCAATGTTCTCTCTTTGTATATAAAAGGTAATAAGGAAAATATGATCAAGGAGCAAACATGATAAAAATCTCAACCCGGCATACACCATAAAAAGTTAACTGTCCCAACAAAAAAATTGGAGTGGTCAAGTAAGTAGAAACATACAATTTGTGTGTATGCCTTTATCAATCCATTTGTTGATAATATACTTTCTTTACTGCTGAAGTAGATTGAGTCCACATTAATACTAATAATAATGGATGGGAAATTTTATGTTGAAAATATTTTATAAAAGCATTTAAGAAAATATCATGAAGTCATATTATGAGAACTTTTAATGAAAATACTTTTGTACAACATTAGGGCTTTATTAGAGAAATTAAACTGCACATAGAAATAAAAATAAAACATAAAATAAAAGATGTTTAATATATAACTTAAAAAAAAGCAATCAAAGCATGAGATCCTCGGTTTTATTCTTACATGTACATACCATGAACATGACAGTTTCCCTGAAATAGGCCTTGTCCTTGCATTCATGTATTTCTGCTATTTTCGACATGTCCTTATCCGGGCAAAAGATATTGGCTATGACGGGGACATGAAGTGTTGCCCATCAAACAAAAAGGAAACTGATGTCACACTTAATTGGATCAATACACATGGTCCTGAAGAATTTAATTAACTGAATAACAGGAACTGTTCTGATTAAAGGAAAAACGATGAAAATCATTGACTTCAAAGATTTATTGATTAACCAGGTTTCTGCTAACTTATATATAGCTGATATAATGATGAGACTGGTTGCTAACAAATATATAATTAAAGGGACTTATAATGTTCACAGTTTGGTAAAATGACCAATTTCTACATTAAAATTTCAAAGATTAAAAAAGAAGGTATACATTAAGTTTAAGCAAGCGAATATAACACTCATGATGAAAAATGTTTACAATTTTGATTCATTAACTGAGCTGTTATAATCAGCAATCTAAATCGTTAGGATTTTTTACGTGTTTTTGACATTTTTTCTTAATAATTTTGGAGAAAAAAAAAGTTGAGTTACACTAGATAGCATCTTATATGTTCTGTTACTTATACCCCCGTCACACCAGACTGGCGTCCTTACTGCGTCCTTACGGCGAACCAGGTCGCAGTGAGGACACAATAGACGCCGAAAGAACGCAGTAAGGACCCAAGAGAATGCAGTGAGGTCGCCGAAAATTGCTCAGGACGCGAGCCCACGGCGACTACTTAGACATGTTCAAAGTGGTCGCAGAAGTCTGTCGTTTTTACGGCGTTCTGTTAAGGACGTCGTATGGACGCCGTAGAGACACAAAAGTCGTAGTAAGGACGTGGTAGGGTCGCTGTAAGGTCGCCATGGACGTCGTGTGGTCGCCGCTCAAACCCACAAAAATTAATATTGACTGCAAGGCGACCGTACGGCGACCTTATTGCGACTTAAGTAAGTTCTTTGTACATCTATTGCGTCCTCAGAACGACTATGGCGTCCTTACTACGACTTCATTGCGTCCTTACAGGGTTTATTGCGACCCTACTACAACTAGTGCGTACCTACTGCGACCCCATTGTGTCTTTAAGGCGACCATATAAATGCCTATATAAAGCAATCTTTTTTTCTTTTTTTTCTTCATTATGTTTCTCGGAGCCCTTCTGAAAAACTGAATAATTTACTTATTGCACAACACATTCTAAATCTTCAGCACCAAAATACTTGACCAAAAGCAGGTGGTATTAGGTGTACTGAGAAGGAGAAGGCAGGCCAGGTGGAGGCGATGCTGGGTAAGACCTTGGTTAGGAGATATTCGGAGGGATCAGTTTGGACACTCCAATCGTCTAATGCCTGAGTTAAGACAAGAAGACCCAGCTTCATTCCAAAATTTCTTAAGGGTTCCACCAGATATGTTTGACGAGCTGCTGATAAGGCTTCGCCACCGCATTTCCAAGCAAGATACAAACTACAGAAAAGCTATTGATCCGGGAACAAAATTGGCAGCAACCCTATGCCATCTGGCGAATGGCGATCTGTATGCCAGCATGAAGTTTGACTTTTGACTTCCGGCCAATACACTGTCCCTTGTAGTGAAGGATGTGTGCCAAGCCATCGTCGACAAATACAAAGATCAGGTAATTAAGTGTCCTACAAGGCCTGAAGAATGACTAACAGTGGCGACCAACATTGAGCGCCGCTGGAGCGTCCCTCACGCGTGTACAAATTTGGATGTTCCATCAGCCACTCTACCATTACCTCTACTTCTTCTAATGATAAATCGCTTCTAGTCGCTAGCTTACTTTTTTTTCAATTTAACAGGGCTGTCAGCTGGGTGCATTCTGCTAGCAACAGACTGAGTGTCGGTGTCCGAGCCCCTCTCTGGAGATGGTGAAGGACTAGCTACTTTTTGGGGTTTACCCCGCCCATGCGTCATATTTCTAGGCATTATTGAATTTTTTCTCTGCACGCATCAACGATTGACAAGAAAATGAAATTTCTCACCAAAAAAAACGGCCTTTTATACTACCAGTATGGTCGCCGTGTGGTCGCCCCGCAGTCGCCGTACGGTCGCTGCGGGGACGCCGCTCAGACGCTGTATGGTCAGCTTCGGTCGCCGTAAGGACGCAGTACGAATGCGGTAAAGTCGCGAGGGACATATAAAGGACGCCGTGAGGACGCTCAGAATGCCATAAACCAGGACGCTGGTGTGTCGGGAAGGTGAAAAGCAGCATTTTTACCGAAAAAGTCATTGGTGTCCTTACTACGAAAATAAGAAAATTCCAGAAACACAGTCTTAGGTTGCCGAAAAGACGCCAGTCCAGTGTGACGGGGGTATTACATGAAAGCCTGCATTGTGCAGTAAAATATGTTGCTTTCAGAGGTCCCTGGTTAGCATCCCAGGAAAGCCAAAATTGTGTATTGTACATTTTTCTTGCTATAATAATTTGTTAATGCTATTTATAAAATTATAGAATTGTCAGTAAACATATTCAAAGATAGGAATATCTGTGAAATCCCTTTTAAAGAGCGAAGCAACACTTTGGACTTGCGGAAGGTTGTTAGTAAAGTTAGAAACACGTAACCTAGTTTTATGACCTTTCTTAATCTCCATTCCAGATTTATGAACGGTTCAATTGTTATTCATGATGAATAAAATCACAAACACTACCATATGCTTTGAAAAGCATAAACACCATTTACTTTTTGTTTGTATAAAATAGATCATTAAAATGTATAATAACTTAATATCGTAGCAGATTTTTAATAATATGATTGACACGTGCGATCCTCCCTCATGATTTAGCCTTTCATGATCGGTCCATCACTACTTATTTATCATTATCATTATCAGGAAAAAATCTAAACCAGCGAAAAAATACTAATATTTCTCATTTTTTATCTGTTCATTCGCTTGCATTGTTACTGGGCTCATTAATGAAAAGTTATTATAAATCACTCAGGGACTATTTGAAGTTCAACTGTCTGCGATTAACAAGGTTATTCACTTGCTACAATGTAGCTGAGGTTATCAAAGGTGATCATTTGTTACATTCAAACAAAACTTTATTGGCAAAGGTTAATTGATTTTTGATGTAAATATAATTTATGGGCTACAATAATTAGCAGATATCTTTTTAAACAAATTAATTACCCAGCAGTCGATTCTAGTTCATATTGTTTTCATAGCCATTGTCATTATAATTGGGTGTATGGTACTGATTTTACCGCAACAGTCTGTTATCCATGGTTAAAAATATTAATTTAGTAAAACTACACCCTATGTTTTGATCAACGATGGCAAATATTGGTTTAAACTATCATCCAATATGACCATTCATGTACATTTGTATTCATGTGCCATGCAGGCAAATATATTTCTTATGGTATTGTTTTACGTTTTGTAGATGACAATGCCAAATTCATATTTGTTGTATTTTAAAAGTCTAATAATAATACCCTGATAATCTCTAAATAATTTCCTCCCGGTAGACCAAAACCTTTCATTACTTTAACAGCTAAGCAGTATTATTCCTACACTTATTCCTACACATTTATTTTCCATATTTTCAAATTTTCATTTTTAAGACAACCTTGCTCCGACAGCTTTACATTAAAAAAAATAGTTCTCTTACAATCCATAATGTTTCAAACTCTATTGGCATTATTCTCATTCCATGATACAACTTGTATCATACCCAACAAAAGGTAAACAATACTCAGTACATGAAATAAAACAAGAATTGTAATTATTTCAATGATCACTATGTTGGCATCATGAAATTGAAAGCAATTGCCATGAAAGACAACTCACTTATTGCTTTCTCCAGCACTTACCTCCCCTGGGTTTGATTTTTCTTTTCATCCATGATTTTCTGATCATCCATATCAGCAAGACGCTTAACAAGGTCAGCAGAAGCACCCAGGCAACCTTGAGCAGTATTGAGGATCCTTCATTGGCTGGATGCTAAAACATCAGAGTTAACAATATTAAAATGTAGGTATTTACATTTAGTTTCTACATATTTATGCTTGCTTGAGCTTAAGGAAACAGTCTTTCATACATTATTAAAAGTCTTTCTGCTGGGAAGAAACATGCCAGTGTCTTAAGAGTCATCTCTGATTAGGTGGATAGTGTCATCCCTGATTAGCCTGTGCGGACTGCACAGGCTAATCTGGGACGACACTTTATACACATGCATTAAACCCCTTTTTCACAGAGAGTGGCGCATATATTAGCAAAAAATTGGATGAACTTCTTGGTAAACAAGAAATATTAAGCAAATAGGACTATAACAAAAATAGAATGGTCAACTATAAGTTTTCTCATTTACAAGTTTTAATATAATTAACCACAACAACAGCATTAAAACCATATTTCAAACTTCAATCCCTAAATTTTAAAAAGCGTTCAGCCAAAACAATATTACAAATTTTCCTTGAACTATGCAATGTTCAGTTATTCTATCCATACTCTTACAATGGCGCCAAGTAATCCAGAGAATTAAAATAACTGTATTTGCAATAAACATGTAGCATCTCATCAGCTAGATAGGATGCGGGTTGCTTAATTACAGAGTTCCTTGGCCAAACATCTCTATAAAAATGAGAATCAATGATTAAAAACATGTTTCTGCAAGAAGCTTTCACAAGACTATATTAAAGCACTCAAAGACAGACCAGACATTGCTCCCTGTGGACTTGAACTAACATTTTAACCGCCTGGTAACATGAAACAGTAATGGTAATGTATCATACCATGCAAGGGGCCCATGAAAAGTTCCATGTAATAAAAGCCAAAGCATTTACTCTTTCAGTGCTGGAACCGAATTTTAAAGGCCTTTGCAAACAGTTTGGATCAAGATCAGACAAGTTGTAACAATGTAAGATTGGACCCTGCACCAAGCACCAAGGCCAGTTTTGACCCCTGCCAGGGTTATTATGTGAACAAAGTTTGTAAAGAACCACAATACAAGGTTACTTACAAAATATTGAAACATTTGGCCTTAAGGTTTCAGAGGAATAGATTTGGAAGCTTTTTTTAGTTAAGTCTATATTTGACCACTAAGGGTATGACGTTTAAAAGGTCGCGTTTCGTGTTTTGCCCAAAAACGTTTACAAAAACAGTAAACGTTCAAACGACAGTCAATATCAATATAATAACTATTTGGGGTGCAAATTACGTAGCCGACTAGCCGTACGAAGTATATCGATGACGAACTCCGAAATCCGGGTACATGCGGTAAATCCGGGCACTACCGAATTCGGAAGTTATTTATTTCTGATTTTGGTTAGCTCGGACATGAACGGAAACTAACAGAAAATCTTCAATACTTTCCGGACATTTTACAAATTGGCAACGAAACAATGCATATGCCGCGATCTTGAAATATTTTAAGTGATTGATTAGCAAAGTAAAGCACTACGGTAGCGTGTTGAAAGCAATATTTTAGCCAAATTATATATTTATTACGTTTTTGCTTATTAACTGGTTTTTCATTTTATGCAGCCAAATGGTATGCACTTTGTATTTCATGTGCAAAATACGTACATAATATTCGAAGTGTCGTTACCGATACAGTTTTTTTCGTCAGTTTTACATTATGTTCGACGTTTTTTAATTTTTTTTTTTATAGAATGACAAATACACATGTGGTGATACGGATGGTCTGGTTTATGCTATTTTTTGGTTTTAATATGGCGTCATTGCACGAATGGAATATGCACGGAATATAACTTCCAGAAAAAATTACTACTTTCAGTTTGGAAATATGTGATGGTACTGATGCTTATAAAACGGACATAGAGATACCGTTTAAACGGTTAGGTTTCGTTTATTTCATTTCGTTTAAACGTTTAGAAAAATCTGTAAACGTGATACCCTTATTGACCACTAGCTGGGTGCGAACAGTTTCATTTGACAAACTAAAGGGCCAATATACAATGATACATACAAAATATTATTACACATCAAGATGTTGTAGTTTAAGAGATGTGTATTTTTTACTTACAAAGTCTTTTGTAACAATAATAATGTTAAAGATATTCTAAGTTGAAAAAGGGGGAAACACTTTTCAATCGTTAACAATAAGGATGATAATAAAAGTGCATTAAATAATAATCCAACCTTATATCTTAAGGAACAATCTAAGCATGTTTTAATGTTGAACACTGAAAAAAGTAGAAGAACTTCTCCTGACAAATATGTGTCTCCAGACAGACAGACCGAAGGACACACATCTATGGTGATTCCAGCAGCCCTTGATTTACTTTGTATAATTATACAAATATTATAACAAGTATAATACAAGTATATTTCTAACCTTGGCTATTTAAATGCAACTGTATTAAACACTAACCAGGTATTATCAATGCACTCAACAATAAGTACTTATTGTTTTACTCACCACAGAAAATGTCAAGAAAGACTGAGCTCCATTATGCAGTACGCTATGACCCAGTCTGGAACAGGGGACTCCACTCTTGCATCCACTGTGCAATAGCTCTGCTTGAATTGTGTCCCTTGCATTATGTGACTGGAAAAGCAGTTTCACCTGAAACAGTATTATGTCTGTCTACTTAAACTGTTAAAGGAACTATTGATACAAAAAAGAAAAAAGGTACACAAAAACATGTTCTACCATAAGTGTGTAAAACTTTGACATCACGGGGATTACACTTTCTGCCTAAACTGGACTTTTGCTACAAAGATAATTTCTTTGATTGAAAAATAACATAACAGTGGAAATTTTCATCCATAATTAGCCTGTGTGAACTGCACAGGCTAATCTGGGACAACACTGTAAGCATATGCATTAAACCCCTTTTTCTTTGGCCAGTTTATTATATTCAAGTGTCACCCAAATAGAAATAATAGCAATTGCAACAATAGGATTCCAGGGTGAAAACTTATTGAATACATTGTACATTTATACATGGATAATTATAGATTACATGACTGTGTAGAATATGAAAGAAAATTTAAGCTAAAGCCTATTCATTTGAGCTCGAGTACATGATGAACTACCATTAGTTGATCCTCATCATTAATGTTTACATTTGAGCTTGAGTACATGATGAGCTACCATCAGTTGATCCTCAGCACTAATGTTAACATTTGAGCTTGAGCACCTGATGAGCTAACATCAGTTGATCCTCAGCACTAATGTTAACATTTGAGCTTGAGCACCTGATGAGCTACCATCAGTTGATCCTCAGCATTAATGTTAACATTTGAGCTTGAGTACATGATGAACTACCATCAGTTGATCCTCAGCACTAATGTTAACATTTGAGCTTGAGCACCTGATGAGCTAACATCAGTTGATCCTCAGCACTAATGTTAACATTTGAGCTTGAGTACATGATGAACTACCATCAGTTGATCCTCAGCATTAATGTTAACATTTGAGCTTGAGTACCTGATGAGCTAACATCAGTTGATCCTCAGCATTAATGTTTACATTTGAGCTTGAGTATATGATGAGCTACCATCAGTTGATCCTCAGCATTAATGTTAACATTTGACAGTGCTCACTCTGGCCTTCAGAAAATAATAGCCATATTTTTTTTCCTTAAAAAAATAATAGCCAAAACATATGCGGACTTTTCCGCAAAACGGTACTGAAGGCAAAAAGAAAGAAAAAAACATGAATCTCATTTTATCTATGTTTTATTAAATGTATATCTATTGATTTAAGTTATAATATATATATATACTCAAAAACAAGCATAATATCAGTGTGCCATTTTCTTAAAAATTATTATCATGGCTTTACAATAAAGAATACAATCAATGTTGTGGGTGTGACTTAACAAACCAGATCTCAGCTACAGTTACATACACATAAGAATTAAGGGCAGAGGCCCCAACCCACCCAGAGCACTAATTATACTATTTTTTATAGTTTTTCCAATTGCAATTTTTGGTGAATACTCGAAATATTATAAACCACATCTTCCGTATCACCGCATGTGTATTCGTCATTCTATTTTTGCTGTTATGAACTTCGAAAATAAATCATAATGGACGAAAAAAATACAGTATCCGAAAACGGTAATCCGAAAAATTGTACGCGTTTTGCAAATGAAATATGCATAATATAAAATATTAATATGCATAATCTAAAATGTGCATATCGTTCGACTACTTTATCTCTTAATACGGCGTTTGCCATCGGCCGCAATATTGTAGGCAGAGGCCAATATCAATTGTAAATGATTTATTCCAAAAATAACACTTTCGCAATGCCGATCATGTTTACATCAATTAACGTCACAGTGCGTGAGTTAAAATACACCACCTTAGTGTAATTCCAAACACGTGTTTCGTTAAAATTAGCTGACCATGGCATATGCCGGGTCCCTTTGAATTGGGAAAACCAGGTTACCTGGTTAAAAATTGGAATCATTATGTTAAAGCAGACGACAAACAGCGGTAATTACGGGGATAATTAGTTGATGGCGATTAAATAATTATTTCATCAAGCAATGTTCAACGTAATCTAATTGCAGAAAAAACGGCGTGCAAAACAAAACCAGCCAATAATATTAGCAGCGATTTTCAATAATGACGATTAAATAATAATTGGCGAAAAATTAACAAAGATCTAACAGTTACCGATAATTGGTAAAGCACAGGGAGATTAAAGACGTTTTTTCCGAAATATATCACTGCTGTCGGACACTGATTGAGAAAAATGCTCTAGGCCACAATGTCGCAGAAGTTATTGACGCGTGTATGACAATACACAGGGTCGAGTGTGTACACAGGTAATCTCGTTATCGATTTTTCCTGCTTGATGGCCAGATTTGCAGGCGTTTCGCAATCGCGGGACAACATTTAGTGGCAATTTGTTTTTTTTGTAGGCGGATAAAATAATCGCCATTTTTTCTAGACAATTTTAAGAAATAATAGCCAGTTGGATAAAATAATCGCCATTGGCGATAATGTCTGGCAGCAGCGTGAGCACTGATTTGAACTTGAGTACATGATGAACTACCATCAGTTGATCCTCAGCATTAATGTTAACATTTGAGCTTGAGTACCTGATGAACTACCATCAGTTGATCCTCAGCATTAATGTTAACATTTGAGCTTGAGTACCTGATGAGCTAACATCAGTTGATCCTCAGCATTAATGTTAACATTTGAGCTTGAGTACCTGATGAGCTAACATCAGTTGATCCTCAGCATTAATGTTAACATTTGAACTTGAGTACCTGATGAACTACCATCAGTTGATCCTCAGCATTAATGTTAACATTTGAGCTTGAGTACCTGATGAGCTAACATCAGTTGGTCCTCAGCATTAATGTTAACATTTGAACTTGAGTACCTGATGAACTACCATCAGTTGATCCTCAGCATTAATGTTAACATTTGAGCTTGAGTACCTGATGAGCTACCATCAGTTGATCATCAGCATTAATGTTAACATTTGAGCTTGAGTACCTGATGAACTACCATCAGTTGATCCTCAGCATTAATGTTAACATTTGAGCTTGAGTGCATGATGAGCTAACATCAGTTGATCCTCAGCATTAATGTTTACATTTGAGCTTGAGTACATGATGAACTACCATCAGTTGATCCTCAGCATTAATGTTTACATTTGAGCTTGAGTACATGATGAGCTACCATCAGTTGATCCTCAGCATTAATGTTTATATTTGAGCTTGAGTACATCAAAAGCCTCAGGCTTATTGAGACACATTAAAGTCAGTGTCTTTGTAAAACCAGTACTTGGTGTCTTAGGAAGAAATCTTAAAAATACCCAAGAGAAAAATGAAAAACTCTAGAATACAAAAGAGATAAATGGTCTACAACTTCACAAAGTCAATTTCATCTAAAAATGCTTAACTTCTCAATAAATTGCTAACAATTTTGGGGAGACTTCTCAAATACCAGTCTTTCTTTTAATCACTGAAACATCAAATCAATCAGAGTTTCATCACAAAATGACAGTCTGCAATCCTAAATCAAACATTACAATGCTCAGTATTGAAACATTCAGGGAGAGATGTTTTCTGAGTAAACATTACTTCCCTCAAATGAGATCAAATGTGGCTAACTTGGCTAGAAATAGCTAGTTGAACATAAACGTTATATTCAGGTGTGTTATTCCAAGATAACCTATAATATACAAGTGTATACAATTATGGGCGGCATCTTGCAAAAATAGGTCTTATGCCATGTGTGCACAGTGTAGCATTTACGCAGTCTTGACAGGAGCGACCCTGTCCGCAATAAAGTCATGCAAGGCTTTGTCTGGTCTCATTAACCCTTTGCATGCTGGGGAATTTGTCGTCTGCTAAAATGTTGTCTGCTGAATTTCTAAAATAAGTATTTTCTTCGATTTTTTTCAAAGAATATTATCAGAATAGCAAACAGTTTGGATCCTGATGAGTCGCCACGTTCTGTGGCGTCTCATCTGGATCCAAACTGTTTGCAAAGGCCTTCAAAATTCGGTTCCCGCACTGAAAGAACAGACAAGGTAGCTTCTGATCAGAGGGCACAAAACAGTTTATTATTTATGATACTTAATCTCCATGAAACCGATATTCATGTTTAAAAAATTGAATTCATTATACCAAAATACTTTTGTATTCATAAAGATAAATATGAAACTGAAACATTATCATCCCTTGGCTTGGTACAGATAAACTTTTCTCGGATATTTAATATGCATTGCGTTCAAAGTACTGCATTGAGAATAAATAAAAACAGATACCGGTAGTAAATGATATCGTTATTATTATGTCTTTCACAGAAATGACACTATATATAGATATCTTAAAAATGATATTCTGTGTACATCCTGATTTTTTAAAATAAAGGTTGACACTCAATCTTTCAAAAGGGTGCAGTAAGAATTTGCAATCAAGAATTTTTAAAAGAAAAAAAGGAGATAAACAACACAAGGCCGTGGCATAATGCCATTATTTACAGAACATGTTGATTGTCATTTTATTAATGATTATTCAAATTATGCAGGACATGAAAAAGTAATAAAAATTGACCTTTAAAAACAATTGCAACTAAAATCCCACACAACAAAATGCACTGAAACACTTGGAGATTATTCTGTAGTATGATGAAAATCATTCACAAGATTGAGGCAGAGTTGTGTACAGAGAACGGTGTGACGAATGGTTGCGCAAATCAAAAGACATGACATCTATCATATCTTGGCAGACGATAATTAAACAGAGACTGGTCCTGTGATGTACCATATTATGGTATTAACCAGAAACCGTTTACTGAACAAATATTTCACAGTATTGCCAATCATGAAATATTTTAAACAAGAAATATGTTTAAAAAAGATATACGGCGTTGATAGTTCAATGAATGAGATCAAGGATAGCGAATGTCTTTTTCTGTGCAGTTCTTAGCTGCATGACACGCAGTACGGGATGTTATGCGGAGTTTTCGCAGCTTATTTTACATTATTACATATTGCTGGTCATAAACCTATAGATACAAAACAGAAAACCAAAAGAAGA